>NC_034014.1:16129357-16152219 GCF_000346465.2 Prunus persica
CTAAATGACTTCGACCCACAAACATTATAGATGTTCCACAATCTTGGACTGCGTTTTTGGGGGGGGGGGGGGGTCTGGACTCTGGAGTTGCTACAGAGGAATGGTGGCTAGGGTTTTTAAGGGCAGTGGCTATAGAGAATAAAGAGAGTTTTTTTACAAATTTATTTTATTATTATTTGACTTTATTTTTCTGTTTTCAAATCCTTCAAAAAATTGAAAATAGAGAGTTAATTATAGTTATAGTCAAGGAGTTTTAGTTTTAAAACACAATATAGTTTACTAATTTGAGATATAGGAATACAATTTCATCTAATTAGCATAAAGCCAAAACCAAAATTTAGTATCTAATTTTACAAAAATATTATTAAAAAATATCAAAATTACACACAATGCCACTCCTTCTAAAGTAAGCATACTATGCCACATGTCAATATCAAGCCAACCACCATCGCCGACCACCTGCCGCCGGTCCTTGCCGGCCTGCCATCGTCTGTAGGGAACCAACTCCGTTGTCCTTTATTCACCTTTAAAAAAAAAAAGATTTTGTGTCCTTGAATGGACTTGAACCTTGATCTTCAAAGGAGGAAAGCTCATTCACAAACCACTACACCAAACTTGATTTTGTAATATTTATTCAGTTATACAATATATATATAAAACAATCAACAGTTTTTAAAACAAAAAACAAAAAAATCATTTCAACACTTATTCACACAAAAACTACAAATAAAAATAGAAACTGCAATAAAAATACAATGTAGATATCAATTATGTTTAAAAAAAATGAAAACAGCTACAAAAACAATTGTAATTAAATGAAAACTGAAATGCAGTTTCCAATTTCCAAAAGTCTGATTTTGAGTTCCCTTACTCTTGGGTAGTTTTCTCTTCTCTTGCCTACCCAATTCCTCATCTGGGTAGCCTCTACTCTCCAAATTGGTGAGGTTGACGGCCAAGGAAAGAACAAAAATCAAATTGTAATCAAATGAAAACTACAATGCAGTTTCCAAAAGTCCAATTTTGAGTTCCCTTTCTCTTAGGTAGTTTCACTCTTCTCTTGCCCACCCAATTCCTCATCTGGGTAGCCTCAACTCTTCAAATTGGAGAGGTTGAAGGCCAAGGAAAGAGCCAAGATCCAATTGTAATTACCAAAATTGCAATGCAGAACCTGTATAAAATTTTACCTACTGAAAAATAAAGAAATATAATGCTGCAAGCATAAACGAAAGACAAAGACATGGAGAAAAATAAATAAATTTAACCCACAAGATCATACCCCATACCAAATATTACGGACAAATACAATCAATCATACCCAAATCAAATATAAATCCAAATATTATGTACAAAAATCATGTAGGATCATCTTCCACCAAATTTTTTTGTTCTTATTGTCAAGCATCGTTCTTTTAATCAATATCAATGCATAGTTGATGGACCTGTCTTTCTCAACATGCAAATTGACAAATAATGACAAATTTCAAAATATTGGATTATGATAGTGAAGATTGATGAAGACAAGATGAGAAACAGAGAAATGGGTTATTCATCTTACAAATTGGTAAATTCTTTCCAAGAACGAAACCAAGAGTTAAGAATCTCAAACTTTTCCAGTAAATTCTGATATATATTCTATAATTTCAACGAAGATAAAAGCTATTTTTTGTATAATTACATCCTGTCAAATAACCAAAATAATGTGTGTATAAGTACTATCAACTTCGACCACTTTCCACCAACTCTCCAAATTTTGTCAAGATCCAAGGTTGACAGTTATAACCTTCCAAAAAAATTTAACGGAGAATTCTGACCGAAGAAAGCTCATGCCCAGACAAAAAAAAAGTGTTACACACTGAAATTTCTGTTTAACTTGACTTTGGAATTATATGACAGGGAAGACTGGAATTAATTGAACTTTGGTGGTTGTAAGTTATAACCAAACCAAAGAAGCTAACGCAAGCAATTTATTGTATGTAACAGATGGCCCAAAATTACAAATGCCAGCCTATATGCAATCTGACTGTAATGGAGCATATCAAATTAAAATGTTGAAGAAACACGCAGGTCACCAAATTTAAGGACAAACTATATCAATTAACACATATAATAACAGCATAGGGGAGCTAAGCAATCATACTAGTATAGGCTGTTTGACCCGATCTTCATGCTGATTATGGTGAACGACTAACAAAATCAGGACTGCAATCGAGAAGAGTCCAAAAGGAGCCCAGATTCAATACGAAAACCTCCTTTGAACCAGGCGCCGATACTCGGCTCGCAACGATGATGATCTCATGTACGTGCTTCTCGCTCGCTGTGCGACATCGCTTTGAAGATCACCACCTAAAGGTCTGGCACTAGGTTGATCGCTATGGTTGCGATGCCGATGCTCGTCTAGTCCTTGCCGATCGCTAATTTTAATATCACGGTGGAAAAAAAAAATCAAAAAATTGCAAAAATGTAAATGTAACTCTTATATTAATCATGCTTTTAGCACGTGGGCTTACTAATTGGTCTTTAACAGAAGGGTTAACTGCCGAAAACCTCCATGAACTATATCGACTATCGGAATTTCCCTCATGGATTATTATTTTTTGCCAATTTAGCCTTCAAATTAAAAGAAATAGCCAATTTCACCCCTGCCGTTAGTTTTTCCCCAATTCCATCCAAATGCCCGTTAAAAACACCACGTGAAAGGCACGTAAGCCGTCTGATAAGGGTAATATCGTCATTCTATACCCTCAACCCTCAGCCCCCTTTAACTGAATCGTTCGTAAGGGTCAATTCCCAAATCAGAGTTAGGGTTTTTGAAAAAGGGTGAGAGTGAAAGAGAGAAAGCGACTGAAAGATTCGAAAAAGGGTGAGAAAGACAAACTACGACTGAGAGATTCGATTTTGAGAGATATTTTGTGACTTGAAGATTCCAAACGAAGGTGCGACGGTAAAGGCAAAATGAAAATAAGAGATGGTGGGGAAGCTCCCATATACAGTAAGTACGCTTAGTTTATTTGTTTGATTCAATTGTTTGAGTTTTAATGTCGAATTTCATTGCTGGACTTGATGAAAAAGCATAATAAAAGGAAGAAAGTGGTCCCTATGGTTGTTGTTTGTTGACTGAGACTTAGGTTGGGTTGTGAATGTGGTCCCTATGCATGTTGTTTGTTTATTGTTTGTCGGGTTCTTTGTCTGGGTTTGTATTGTAATGTATTGTATAGGAGAATTAGTAATGTACTGTATAGGGTAGATAGTAAATGTATATTGTACTATATAGGGTAGATAGTAAATTAATGAGAAAATTTATTGTTGTGCAGCTAATCCTGACATGTTCACACTTGAAGTACACCATGGGGGCTATTGTTTTGGCCTAAATTTGGCACATCCAGTCCAAATATCAAAAGCCCATGTCAGCAATCCCTAAATAAAGGGCCAAAATTACACACTCAGCCCAACACTGGAAACCCAGAATAACGAAGCAATCTCAGGACCCAAGCAGATTAGGCTTTGCATTGAAGTTGAATTGAAAAGCCCAAATCCAAGAAGGCCCAGCCCAGAATCTGTCATTTGGGCTTCAAAAAAAAAAAGGAAAATCAGCCCACAGTTTCAAAAACTCAACCTGGGCTTAGCATGATTAAAAAGAGAAGAAAGGCCCAAAATTGAAGGCAAACCCACGTGACTGCTTGAACTTTGAAAAGTCAGCAATTTCAACTGGGATTGATAAGGAATTAATAAGGGCGGGTTTGAAAAAGACATCTCTAAAAATCTATGCTACCAGAAGATCAAAATCCCTTTTTATATACTCAGAGAAAAATCTGCTCCAAAGAAAGGCACCATTTTTTAAGAGATAAGAAAACTACGTTTGGGAGATAAACAGAAAGCAGGAAGCAGGGAGTTGTTCAAAATGGAAGATCAAACTAACCATCACAGTTTGAACTCTTATAAGGGCAGTTGGAATTAAAGAAGGGGTAGGTTTTCTTTCAAGAAAAACAGGGAAGTGATTGCCTTAGGAACTGACTATTGAGGGCTTATCTGCCAGAATTGATAGAACCCCTTTTTCTTTACATTTTAAAACGACAGATCTTTTGAGAATTTTTGCCGCCCATTATTAAAAAGTTAGAAACCATACTTCAAAACATTTCTTATAAATATAAGAGAGGGTGAACATAGCAGAGGAAAATCAATCAAACAACCAAAAAATCAGTCGAAAGACAAAAACTCAAAATGATCACTTGATTTCAAAGAATCTCCAAACAAACTGAAGCAACCAAAAGCTCATTGAGCCACAAGAATGAAGCCAGCTACAAATCAGTTTCAGATTTAGAGAAAAGTCATTTAAAACAAGATTTCTCTCGTTGCAAATTTGGTTCAGCAAAAGCCAAAACAAGCAGAGCCTGGGTTTTTACAAATATGAAAACCTCAACAAATTTATGGAGAGCCCTGATCAAGCAGAACAGGCATCACAGTGCAATTCCAGCTCAATAATCCTTGAATCTAGCCACTTCTGCCCCCTTCAGACTGAAGAGGCCGCAATTCTGTCTTGTTCAAAAAGTCTTCTAAGGCTTGAAATAGATTAAAGCTATGCCAAACTCGAACGTTGGTACGATTTACAGCTGAAACTTGACAGTTGAAGTTGCTGACAGTCCAGTCCTGCATAGGCATACCCAGTCCAGTCCTGATCAGAAGCATCTATCCAGGTAGAAATGGAAGTCCAACCTTCTCTTTGTCTTTCTAGAGTTGGCTTTTCCCTTTTGAGTTTTGTAAAAGGGAGTTCTGCCTAAAAACAGTTCATTTTCTCATCATTTATTCTGGCAAGAACTACCAATATTGTACTGTGAAAAATTGTGAAGTTCTCACCTGTCTGAGGCAAGAAAAGAACTTACTTATGAGGTATTCCTCACCCAAATTCACATTTGCTTGTTTAGAAATCAGTAACTTGAGGCGCAAATTATCTATTTTCGAAGTCTGCTAGGCTTTTTCATTACTAGCAGTGGCATGCTCGCACAATAAAGAAAGTTGACTTGTTAACCAGACAATGGTTTTCAAGGCAATGGGGAACTTTACCTTACCATCACAGGAACAAACACGAAACGGGTGAACAGCTACTTTGTTGATGGTTTATATATGGGAGGTATTGTACAATGGGTTGATGGGCAAGATATAGATGAGGTTTCAATGCTTGAGTTCTTGAACTGGTTAAACACCATGGTTATGATGAGCAGAACATTCAATACTATTACAAGCAGAGGACAAATGGCTGGGTTGAAATTATGACAGATAAGGATTATTTTGGAGCATTAAAGTTGGTGAAACCGAGCCAGCTGTTTGTGTTATACATAACTAACAATCCAGCACCTAGGCCTCTAAATATTCAATCCCCAGTATTCTCTTCACAAGGTGAAAATGCTGAACATTATGAAGACGAAGACACTGCTCATGGATATGATGGTGATGAAGAAAATGGGCAATATGATTTCGTGGATGTTGAGATACATGAAGAATTTGGTGAGGCAGAGGAAGAAGTTGAGGTAGAAAGTGATGAAGCTGAGCAAGGTGGGGAGGATGAGGAAGAAGATTGTGATTTCATAGATAGTAAGTTTGAGCAAAGTGATGAAGAGGACAACATGAATTTTCATAGGTATGTTGTAACTGAAGAGCAAGATGATGGACATAAAGAACCAAGTGAGGGTGACATTGATGGTTATAATACATCAGACTTAGAGAGTTTGCATGAAGATAGTGAAGATAAAGATGGGAAGAAGAGAGGTTTGAGGCAGCCAAAGTTCAAGCAGTACAATAAACATCATGACCTTTTAGATCCAAATTCCACTTGAGTTTGGAGTTTCCTAATATGTAGGAATGTAGAGAGGCCATAAAGTACTATGCATGCAGGTGTGCTAGAAGACTAAGGTTTGTCAAGAATGAGCCTAATATGGTGAGGCTGGTATGTGATGGTAATAAGGAGGGTGATAAGGCAAAGAGGCCTACTAAGGGTGAAAAAGCAAAGAGGCGTGCTAAGAGTGATAAGGCAAAGAGTCATAGTAAGAGTGATAAGAGTAAGAGGCATGGTAAGGGTGAAGAAGGTCAAGAGGAAGAAGATCTGAAGATAAACTTGAAGACTGTCCTTGGTTATTGCATGATGCACATTTTGAGAAATGGTCTACTGTTAAAGTGAAGACATACCATCCAATTCCTACATGTGGCAGATCTCAAAGAACTAGGTTTGCCACTTCACAATTGTTGGCTAAAAGGTTTGATGAGGATCTCAGAACCAATCCTAACATGTCAGTTGCTGAGTTCATGACATTGGTGAGAAAACATTATAGTATAAATGTTACTAGGGACCAATGCTACAAGGCAAAGAATTTGGCAAAGGAGAGCATTCAAGGAAGCATTGAAGAACAATATTCAAAGCTGTGGGATTATTGTGAGAAGCTTAAGAGGCAAAACCCAGGAAGCACAGTTTTAGTAAAGACATCATTGAGGGGAGATGATCTAGTTTTTGAGAGGCTTTATATATGTTTTGCTCAACTGAGGAAGGGGTTTATTGAAGGATGCAGAACCATGGTTGGTTTTGATGGGGCTTTCATCAAAGGACAACATCCAGGACAACTTTTAAGTGCTATTAGGATTGATGCCAACAATGGTATGTTCCCAATAGCTTTTGCTGTTATGGAGACAGAAAGCAGAGACACTTGATATGGTTTTTAGAGATTTTCTTCAATGATGTTGGGGTAAGAGGCACTGGAAATGGGTGGGTTTTTATCATCGAAAAACAAAAAGGACTGGGGCAAGCAATTGAGGCTTTAAAGTCAGATGCTGAACATAGGCATTGTGTAAGGCATCTGCACAATAATTTCAAACTTGCTGGGCATGGTAGTTTGGCACTTAAATAGAGGCTATGGTCTGTTGCTAGAAGTACAACACTTCCTCAGTGGGAAGCTGAGATGGAAAATATTATGGAAATGTCTACCCCAGCTCATGCATGGCTTCAGGATAGGCCAGCAATTCATTGGAGCATGCCACATTTTACTACTGGGCCCAAGTGTGATATATTGTTGAACAATTTATGTGAATGCTTCAATTCAGCAATTTTGGAGGCAAGAGATAAACCAATAATCACGATGGTGGAAAGGATAAGAACCTATTTGATGTTGAGAGTTACAAGATAAAAAGAGGTGAAATGGACTCAAAGAGTTAGGCCAAGGATATTTTAGATTATTGAGAAGAATTTGAAAGAGAGTGGCTCATGCATTGCACAGAATGCCGGTGGAAACAGGTTTCAAGTCACCCATATGCTTGGTAGGCAATATGCAGTTGATCTAAATACTCATTCATGCTCTTGTAGAAAATTGGATCTCTGTGGCATCCTGTGTTGCCATGTCATGGCTGCTATATCAAGGCAACAGAGGAGCCCAATGACTTATGTGAATGAGGTGTATAAGAAAGAAGCTTATGATAGGGGTTATAGCAATTACATTTCACCAATGCCAAGCCAATAATTATGGAGGAAATCAAGGCATAGGCCAATTAAACCCCCACTGTCTCACAAACAAAGTGGTAGGCCAAAGAAGGCAAGGACTAGACCTGTTGATGAGATCCCAAAGGGTGCCACTAAGCTTAGGAGATATGGAATTGTAATCCATTGCTCAGTCTGTGGAGGAGAAGGCCATAATGCTACTAATTGTGGAAGGGCAGATGGTAATATGGGAAGAGGCAGAGGGAGAGGGAGAGGGAGAGGGAGAGGAAGAGGAAGAGGAAAAGGAAGAGGAACTGGCTCAGTCCATCAATCTGAAGAGGAATAGGTAAATGATGTGAAATTATGATTCATTTCAATTGTTTTAATTGTGATTGATTTCATTCGTAGGCAATTAGAGGTGGGTTGACAGGGACTGTAGCCACTGCAAGCCAAATAGCTCCAACCAATATTGCTACCCAATCAAGTGGAACCAATATTGCTTCACAACCAGCTCCTTGCAATTTAGCTTCACAAGCAGGTCCAAGCAGTGTCACTCAAAACACTTCCAGGCCACAAGGGAAAAGATTCAAATCCCCTACAAAAAGGGCAAGGCCATGGAGGTAAAATACATGATGGATTAGGATGGATTTTGGAATGTATATTTTTAATACATGGGCTGGTAGATGTGTGTATTTTGAACAGATGGCTTTTTTGGATGGATTTTGGATGATTAAGCAAGGTTGGAATGTATATTTTGTAGTAGAAGTTCCCCCACTGTATTTTGAGCAAGATGGTATATGAGTAAGAAGACGGTTGGAGCGTTCACCTGCCGGATGCTTTGTGGGCTTACTGCACCTCACCAAGAAGTCCTACAGGTTTTTTGCCTTATTCACTTGTGTATGGGTCTGATGCTATTTCACGTGTGGAAATCACCATTCCCACGCCCAGAGTATCGGCTATCAATGATCTTGAATGGGATGCAAAGTCATGCTCGGATTGGCATTTGTTAGACCTCAAAGGTGTGGATGAAAAAAGAATGGAAGCCGAAAGAAAAATGGCACTCTACCACAAAACTGTTTCCCAAGCATATAACAAGACCGTTAAGCCCCAAGCCTTCAAGCAAGGAGATCTTCTGCTAAAAGTTGTCGAGCATGTGAGAAGACAAGTGTCAGGACCTTCCAAGTTTGCTCCATAATGGGAAGGTCCATATGCAGTCAAAGAGGTGCAGCAGTGGCTATTATCGCTTGATCTCCCTCACAGAAGGCATGCTAACGGATCCCATTAATGGAAAGTGGCTCAAGCCTTACTACTGCTAAGTAGGCATTGTATTTTATCTTTATGTTATTGCATTTCTTTTCTTTTTAAATATGGTCTCTTTTTATATTCTCGCTTTCTTGCTCTACGAAGCTTTTGTAAAATGTACCATCATGGTAGCATGGGATTTGAAATGAAAATGAAGGAGTATTTTGAAAGAAAAAAAAAAAGATTGTCACTGGAAATTGCCTTTTTGCGTCCCAAACCTTTGTATATATATATACATACAGTCCTGATCTCTTGGACTACAGGGGTCCAAGAGATTTGTGGTCACTCACCGTTGGATGTAAATTCAACGGTTCACTCACTCTTGCACTCCTTTTAAGAAATTTTTTTGAACCATTGGATTAATATCCAACGGTAGGTGACCACAATCTCTTGGACTCCTGTGGTCCAAGAGATCGGAACTGTATATATATATGTATATATATAGGGCATATATTTTAAAATAAAATAAAAACGTTACTTAGCAGAAGACATGCCAAGCAAAGCCACATATATGGGATCCTAAATCATTAATAGATTTCACGCTTTAGCAAGATAAAAAGAAACACGCCAAGCTCAGCATTTGCAAAAGAAACTACCGTGCTCACAACATTCAGGAACCCTTCGATAAAGAAAATTGGTACTGAGAAGTTTTGAACAAGGATCCTACCAAAATTTTGGCAGCACTTACCTTGTTCTAAAAGGGTGCCCAACTTGTAAAAGGACCTCAAGCAAAGAATTCCACCAACCAGGCAGCATATATATATACTAAACAGAAGTTACAATGTGTCTTTAGCAAAAAGAAAAGGGACATAAGTTCCAGCAGCTTGAACACAACAACACTACAGTGCCAAGCTGTTGCAGTACAAGTTTGAGATACCCCGAAAGAAAATACAGCCCAAGTAAGATTAAGTTACACAAGCCAAGAATTAATGTGTTCTTCAGTCTCATAAGGGATCTGAAAATGTGTCAAGCCAGTTAGTCTCACGCCAAGCAAATGCAACCTGCGAGATGGAGTAAGGGAGTGTCAGAGAGACAGGTTGGTATCAGACAAAGTTAAGATAGGACGGTATGAGAGCCACGAAACCTCAAAGCCGTCAAGGATACCTAGAAAATAACGAAAGAAGCCTTGTGAGAGGATCTTGTCACTGCTTTTGCCACACAGTCGGCACGGTTAGAAAAACACCTTGGGCAAGAAGGAGGGCACGCAGTTCCCCATGCTGATTTTCCAACTCACGCTGCTTGAGATTCAAAGCTTCCACTGCTGCTCTTATTTCATCAGGACCGGAAAATGACTCCATGTTGTGAATAACGCATGCCCCAAATACAGCACGTGCTAAATCTTTAACCAAGTTCAAAAGAAACTCTACCCGAAAACTTAAGGTCATGGCTTCACAGATTGCATCCCGCCAGCAAAAGAGTCGATGATCTGTGATATCCAACAAATGCATGGTATCCATTCCATGGAGCACCATGCCAAGGGTCCGGAAAGCAGCGCACCGCGAAAAGGAAGATGTAATGCCAATCATGTCTATAAAATCCCCATGCTTGTCTTTAAATTTCTCTAAGGCTGCGACTGTCTCGGGATAAACAAGAGCCTCCCGAAATGTTGCATAGCCATTAAACCGATGACAAAGTGGCAAAAGCTCATCCGCCGATCGAAGGACCTGAACACCACCATCAAAGAAATCCTTGAATGCAGTAAAGGAATTCTCCCACTCCAGCCAAGACATGATAGATGAATGCTCTGCAGAGATGTTCCCGGCAGTAGTGTTATTAACTCGGGCCTCCTCATCAGCAATTGTGTCACCAAATGAAATCGTCGGGAGAGATACCAGGGAGCTGGGCTCTGGCCTATGAAGAAGGGATTGAACGTGGGATGGAGTGGGCAACGTCCCATGGAAGGTAAAAGTTTTGCTTCGGAGAGTTGTTGGAAAGGCTGACGGAAGAGTAGGCTCAAGGTCCCTTCGAAGGAAGTGCTGGACGATAGGCAACAAAGGATTTGTGGTTTGAGAGGTAGATGCCTTGTCCTGAGAATTCACTGGTGTCACAGTAAGAGATGACTCGACAAGGGCTGCCTCGGCCAGTGTCTTGAGTGTGCCGAAGAAAGAGGGCACAACGGGCACGATTTCCATGTTATGAGTAACGTGCCCAACCTGAAAATATATATCTACAAGGGTAAGTATGAGGTAGTTAGCATGTTATGTCACATGTATTAGCAAAAAGGCAAGAGAGAGACGACTGCCCAATTAAGCAAAAGTAAAAAAAAAAAAAAAAAAAAAAAAAAAAGATAAAAAAAAATATGAGTGGAGCAAACAGTAGGTACCTCCTGGGCATTCTGTGCATGGTCAACAATGGCAGCAGCAAGGTTCGAGCTTTCAGCAATTTCGGTAACCTGCAAGATAAGGACGGACGGTGAATAGGCCGTTTGCGGTGCAAGGAATGGAAAGAGAGCAGGACGTGAGATATGCCAAGTATCGGTTCAATATTAATATGGCGCACACTGCTATCAGAAAATCCAGAGAAAGTATAGAAGCCACCACATTCTTCTGGATAGTCACCAGAGTGTACAAATGCGTCCTTATTGCGATCATAGTAGTTGTTCTCATCAAAATCCTCATGCATGTCATCGGTATCACGTACGTCCTCTTGTTCCGGAACACTAGCCTGAGTCTCAATAGTATCGCCATCATAACTGTCATCATCAATAGTCACCCTAGCCCTCGGATGCAGTAGGCTTTGAAGGCTGTGGACGTTCTGGGGGAGTTGCCTCTTTAGTTCGAGGAGGGCCACTCAACGCCACCTTTGGAATGAACTTTCTAGGTTTACAGGCAGTTTGCTCTTTTCCTGCACTTTGCTTCTCCTCCCGCTTCTGTTTACTCGACACCAGTGTCGTATCTTTTCCAGAACTGTGAGGACTCTGCTTTCCTAGCTTTGGTCTCATTTTGGAAAATTCTCCAACGATGTCACCACTTTTGGAAATAAAGGGTAGATTGCGTTTTTGACTTAGAGGGATGACTTTCTCTTCCGACACCAAACCTGCAAGGCGAGCCGTCGTAGGTGGCAACCTGTCGCCAGGAAAGGACTGGAATTTACTAAAACAGGCAAGGCAGTGGTTCTAGTAGGCTTGGTAGCCTCGCAAGAAGCCAATAATTCTCCCCCTGCCAGCTAAAACAAGGGGCCCACCGCTGTTTGGTACATTGTTAATGCTCTAAAAGACCCTGTGCAGCGCAAAGAGGTGATCATGGTTAGGACTACTTGGAACCCCTTGATCAAGCCCAAACTGTTGCCTGACCTGGTGTGGTGAGTAGGTCACAGAAATCTCTGAGCGGTTGTCTCCAAGAGTAGGGTATGGGATAGGTGCAACATTCAACAAAGCATACTTTCTGAAGTGGCCACCATGCGATATCGCTGCTGGAACCGCAACAGTATCACCAACATCAGCACAAAAAGGCCCAAAGGTGAAGGCCTCTGCCAAGGTGCCGTAAGGGCAGAAGATGAAGTTTTCAATATTATCCAATAACTTTAAAAAGTTTTGGACTTTCTTCTGCATCTGTTTAAACCACCTGCAAAATAGGGGAAGATCGTCCGGCATGAAAGAACCCTTGCCCAAGTCAGCCGACTACATAGCACGCGAATAAGGAAGTGGATATATATCCAGCCTTTGAGATGTTCCCACAGGAACACCTGCAAAAAACCAGAATTCAAGAGAGTCTCCATGCCCATGGTTCCTGATGCGCTTTTCTCCAAAAGCTGAGTCTGATCAAGTAGTCGATATAGGTGTCCCAAGAACATGGGGGCTAAGGGGATCGTGTCGCCTCGAGCTATGGCCAAGGCCAAGGAAAATACTCCCTCATGCAGGCAGTCCTGAGAAAAATCACAAATCACGAACCGCCCAAGCCACAGTGCTATAAATGTCGCCAACCGGCAAGGTCCCTATCTGTCTGCATCACCAAAATATTGTATCCAATTACTGAATATAAGCGAGGTGCTGGGAGAAGTCAGAGCACTTTTCCATAAAACTGCAAGCTTGTCTATTTCTTCCGAGGTAAGGGCGCTGTCAAAAGGACTCCAGTCGCCACAAACTAGGAGGCAAGAGATATTTGCCACGTCTTCAAGAGTGGGGGTAAATTCGCCCCATGAACATATAAAGGTGTGAGTAGCAGCGCTCCATCTCCTGACCACATGGCGAAACATCTTTGCTTCGATATGAATATCCCACAACTTGGAAAGGAAGATGGCATCAAGCACCTGTGGCCTGCGCAAAATGTTGTAAGTAGATGGATCTAGCAGCTCACGGTCAACCCACTATGATGCTACAGGGATATTGGAAGAATAAGGGAACCGCTGGAAACATGCCTTTCTCAATGCAACACCTGGATATGGAGGCAGGTTCAATTACGGGAGTAGTTTGAGGCGATGGCTCATCACCAACAATAGGATTCTCACGGGCTTCTTCAAGCAAAAGGGGCCCTCTTGCTTTAAGATTGTCGTCCATGGAATAGAGATGGTCCATCATGATCGGTGGGACATCAGTGGATGCCATGATAAAACCCATAAGGTTATAGATACCTGCAAAAAAAAAAAAAAAACTATA
Source organism: Prunus persica (assembly GCF_000346465.2). Classification (NCBI taxonomy): domain Eukaryota; kingdom Viridiplantae; phylum Streptophyta; class Magnoliopsida; order Rosales; family Rosaceae; genus Prunus; species Prunus persica. Next base: position 16,142,707 of record NC_034014.1, read on the forward strand.
GAGGAGGAAAGAACAAAATACATAAGTTTCGGCACCTTCACGACTACTGAATGCACACACATCTCTATAACTTCATGCCAAGGCCATACTGGTAGAAGGACGAAATCAACACCATCATACGATTTCGTCCTACGAGAGGAAATGGCTATTCGACGCAAGTACGAATGGAAGCCCAAACTACAGGAGTAAATCATTTAAGGGGACCATGGATTGACTACTCCTGGATAAAAGCAGGGATATTCGACACAATGCATGCTTATGCTTTTTCTACCATGCTTTGACACTATCTAAAGGTCTTGTGTTCAACCAGGACAAATTGTCACTTTTTTTGGGAGGGGGGGAGGGGGGTGTGCTTAAAATCCCTAATCAGTGGTTCATATCTGAAATTCAAGTAAGGGTACAAGAAATTAAATGAACATGCAGCAAAAAGGATTGAGAAAAATACTCTGTTCGTGAAGGATTCTCAGAATATATAGGTGTGAATACTCTCATATGTGCATATATGCATGTGTGCATGCGTATGCATAAATGTATATAGTGATGAGATGAAGAAACAAGAAAAGAAATAAAAGAACGACGCTTACCACTGCCCTTGATTACATTTTGCCCAGTAGCTTGCCAAAATCGAGAGAAGAAGGGAACTGCCATGCACATTGCTCTCCAAGATTGCTTCACGCCTTGCGAGGTGACTTTGCCAGACTGGACCTTTGATGAATTGAAGGGGAAGTCCAAGAAATTTGAGGGTTTTTAAGGGAGAACGGTGGCAACTCCCAGTGGTTACGAACGGTTTCTCTGCACCTAACCAACTAGCAGTTATGGGTGGTGTCTCTCAGCGATTCCTTGTTTCAAGGGTTCTCTAAGCATGGAGGTGAGAAAGAACCAGCAAAAATCGAAAAGGGGTAACCAGTTTTGGGTTCGCACGCAAAAAGGAAAGAGGTCAGAGACGAAAAGAAGAAAGAAAGAAAATAAAATAAAACAGATTTGATGGAAGCACTTACCTAGGGAACGTAAAAGACTGCTGGAAGATAAGCATGGCAGCACACACGCGGGAAATTAGAAGGTCATGTCACCAACGTGGATTTGATTTTTCGTTTTGGGCCAGGTTTGATTATTTGGGCCATCTCAATATCTGCTCATGGCCCCAATAATCAAGGGGGCTAATGTTGGAGCCCAAAAATCCAAGGGTTAGGCCCAGGTTTATTCTTAAGCCAGCACAAATAATTAATAGCAAAATAGGCCCGATCTGGGACATAAGAGAAATTGGAGGACACACCTACATAAGCCATAGGCCATGTGTCATGCCAAGCAAGCATGTGCAAAAGGGCCAAAATGCACCGGCTTTATAAATTCACACTCACCAACCTAATTTGATGCTACTTGGCCCGATCATGGCTTATCGTGGCATAATAAAATTCAAGCACAAGCAGGCTAAATAAACACGCAGGGTCATGTGAAAAATCGTTATTTTAATACTGACCCATGCTACAGGCTTAAGTGGGCCCAAGCCACGTAATTATCCGGGGCTTACTGAGAAGGTTGTGGTGTGGATGGGTACAAACGCTCACAAGGCCCATTGAGGGGTCAAGGAATAGGAGTTTTGGGTTGCTTGGGAGCACCAAAACTCAAGCCCGTTTCTTGGGCCCAAGCACATGGGCTAGCATGAGAGAGAGAACATGACCCAATGCCTTAGAAAGAATACAATGGTCTGCTTAGAAAACCCTATGTTAGTTAGAGCACCCAAATACTTTGTTAAAAATGCAGCAGGCAAACTACTTCCAGCAGCCTGATGAAAACAAGCTCACTGGTCACTGTAGAATAGAGTACCACTGACCCAAAACTTTGGGAAAAGCCCACCCCAGTGCCCTTCGAAATATCTAGCAGTGTGTTCAGCCTTTGCCCAAAGTTCTATGATAGAGTTAACGGAAGCCACTGTAAAAAACCAAAAGAAATTCGTACGAGTAAGAGGGATACTCGTTGGGCAAACGATCTGTCCATTCTCCCTTTCCTCTGTTAGCTCCCACAGGAAAACCAGGGAAGAAAGTGGGTGGCGCCTCACCCCTATGGAGAAGTCCAGCTGCGTCAAACCCTTGGAACCCGAAAGGGCTCATTACCCATGCGCCTTAGATAGGAAAATTGCACCAAATAGGATCGAATGGGAAGAAGCGAAGAGAAAGGAGGGAAGAGGCTAGATAAAATTAGGGGTTCCTTGTGCCTATAAAAGGGAGCTTCCTCTACTCAGAAAAACAATCATCGAGAGCCTGACCAAGCTTTGTCAAGCAATTGAGAATTTACTCAAGCCACCCAATCTTCTCTTTCCCTTTTTTTCTTCTTTCCCTAAGATAGAAATCTCCCTAATTTTCTTCTACCCCATTTTAAACCTTTGCTCTCTGTAAGAAACTCATGCTTTTCTCTCTCTCAAATTGCTAAACTTGTGAAAGCTTAGCTCCCATGCCACAAACTCCTCAAGCCAAGTCACTCAACAATTTGTTATGCTTATTTGGTTATTGGTGAAAAGAGCCTAAGAGTGTTTTTCTAAGGTTTTCATCAAACTCTTCAAAAACTCTTTTGGGAGCCTGATTCTTGAACTCGGCCACTTGGGGAATTTTTTTTTGCTCTCTTCTTACGGCAGCCCATGCCCATTCGTCAGGCTGCTAGAACAAAAAGACCCCTACAACGATCAAAGCCAAACACCTCCTTCTCAATTGTAAATATCATAGCCTTCTCATGACCCTTTAATGTCGTCTCCATATAACGACAAAGGGCTTGCAAAGAAGAACGCAAGACTAGGTTTGAGTAATTTGGTACTTGTTGTTCCTTCTCAAAAACGTCTAAGCACTTGGCTTTCTGCTTGAAGAAATAAGGAAAGATATATAATACATAAGGAAAGATATATAATACATAATTGAAAAAACTAGAGGAAACTACACAAACTTAAACGTCGTGGTAATTGGGATAAACAAACGAGGAAGAGACAAAAATGACGTGTAAATTGAATAACCACGACGGTAAGTAAAAACTGTCATCATATGTATTAATTACGTCGGTATAAAACAGAACCCTAGAAAATTAACAATTGCCAATATCAACTTAAAAGCATGGTTTAGCAGAAATACAAATAAGATGAATTGCAGATAAAGAGAGGGAGAGAAAGAGAGAGTGGAACAGAATGAGTGAAGAAAGATTGAAAAAAAAAAAATTGAAAATACAACACTATCTGAATCCCCAATACTGTCGTGGTAGTTAAATTCCGACGACGGGTTCTTAAAAAAACAAACGTGGTTATTAAATTCCAACGACGGGTAAGTAAAAACCGTCTCTTATGTATTTATTACGTCGGTATAAAACAGAGCCCTCCAAAATTAAGAATTGCAATTATCAACTTAAAGATTGAAAAAGAAGAAGAAAATACGACACTATCTAAATCCCCCATACCGCCGTGGTATTTAAATGACGACATCTTATTAAAAAAACAGACGTGGTAGGATATTTAATACGTCGTTAACCAAAAAACGACGTCTTATGGCATATCTAACTACTATAGTGAACCACAGCGACGCAGATGTATTTCCAAATAAGAAAGAATTTCAAATTTAAAAGAAGTTACAATTTCATCTTGTTTTTCTGCATCCTTAGATTTCTGTTTTAAGAAATAAAGAAAGATAGATAAGACAGCTTGTACAAGAATGAAAAAATGCACAAACGTACCGACGTGGTAAGGGAATACACACGACGGTTAATAATAGAAAACGACGTCTAATTTAAATTGAGACGACGGTAAATAAAAGACGTCATTGTTGGTTGTTTCTAACGTATGTAATTATGGTAACAATGTCTAATTGGTTTTCAAAAGCAGTATGCAAAGTTCATAGAAGTTACCATTTCTTGTTGCTTTTCTCCATCTTTGGCATTATCATTCTCAAAATTGAGGGCTTTGACATCAAGCGCCCTAGAGCAGCTTACTTTATCTGACATTAGATTTTTGGGACTTTGCTATGGACCTTGGATAGTTGTCAGTTTTAGCACACTTGGATCAAAATTTGGAATTAGTTGGCGCAACCGATTCAGCAAATTCTCCCTCTCAGCTTCTACCAATTGATTGGTTCTGGCCTCCATCTTCAAAGTCTCTTATCTTGATCTAGCCTCCATCTTCAAGGTCTCTTCTCTAAGGACATCTCTTACACTTTCCTTTAATTGATCAACAAATTTTACCCTCTGTTGTTTAGGTAAATTGAAGTATTGCCTAGTGGAAATCCTAGCCCCAACACCTCTAACTCTCCCTGGATGCTCGGGACCCAAAGCCATAGTCAACACATCATTATTTTCAGAGACAGTAAGAGTGCCTTCACTTACTTGTTTTTGCAATTCATCCTAATTAACACAAAGACACATTAAAGTCAATAAAAACATAAAGTTAGTTCCATATGCAAGCCTAATTAAAATTCCAATGCAGTTTAATACAAATTTAAAATAGAGTGAAGTGAATTTAGGCTTACAATTAATTTTGCTTTCTCCGCAACCTTTGGATCGGGGATGATACCGTGTTTGTCTTCTCTAGCTTTCTTCCACAAGGTAGATCGATCAATTTCTACCCCTGGCATGGTTTCTTCCAAATCATCCTCCAAACCAACATATCCTTTTCGAGACAATTGATTATTGTACTCGCATTTCTCTCTCCTCTGTGCTTGTTCAGCATGGACAGACTCAAATTGTTCAGATAACCTTGAAGCTACAAAGGCATCCCAATCTGCTTTCTCTATGAATTTATATAATTCAGGGGCTTGTCTTAACTTCTCTTTCTCATTGATGAATGGAAGGATATGATGCATCGTTAGTGTAGACTTGAAATCCTTCCATTTCTTGCCAACAGATGATAACACCATTTTTTTACCCCCTTGCCCTACCAATAAGCCATGTCAACGGCTTCCCAAATCTACTCTTTTATATCCTTGGGGATTTTAGTCAATTTCTTGTCCACAATTAGGACTCTGGACCATGCCAACACACCAATGTAGGACTGCATCTTAGTATGTGCAGGGCCATATGGTTTCCCCTTTTTGTTGTACTCAATAACTAGCTTGATTTTCTGCAATTTTCTTTTCACAACACGGGGCATTGTGTTTATACCACGACTAGACTTTGGCTCCTCAGAAAATGTTGTCGTGCTGCCTGGTTCTGTCTCAGCAGATGAAACAAATTTCATGATGGTAGTAAGAAAACGCCATGGTTTTACATTACAATGACGTAAAATATTAAATATTGTCGTCTTATTAAAATGCAATACAAAATACAGAGCAGTGTTTCCAGACCTTTTGGTTCTTGTCTTTATATTTGAAAAAACATAAATTGATTTTCACCAGGAAAAAAGTAAAACTATTTTTCAACAAACGTTGTGGTTTTCAATTACAACGACGTTAGTAATAAAATACCATCGTCTTATTAATATGAAATTCAAAAACTGTTCCAAGACCGTTTGGTTTACTACTTCAAACACAAAAAAACAGGGTAGATTTTGTCATCGTGGTCAATGACACTTTGTTCTTTGTCAGTAGATTATCCAAAAAGTAAAATGATTTTCGCATGAACAGGAACAAAGATGAGATTATATGCATATGCAAAACAAGAACAAAGATGAGAAATGCTTACCTTTTGCTTGCAATGAAAGCTTTCACTTGGAGTTGGGAGTATCAGTTCAGAGACGAAGACGAAGAGGAGAGGAAGCCGATGAGATTCAGACACCGCGCTTTGGGAAGGAAAAATGAGAAGAGCGTGAAATTTTTTCTCGGGTTTGGAAACAGTATAAGTGTAGGTCAGGAAAGGCGAAAAGTTTAAAATATTAACGAACCGTTTCATAACACGACGCTATTAATAACAACTGCCCTAGTAAATGGTTTTATATGGCGATAAATATGTAGTTAACGCCATGGTAAAGAATATTAAACGACACACACCTTTTCGACATGGTTAGTTTATCTTATGCGTCAGTAACGTTATAGATGTCATTGTAATATATTTTAAATAATAAATCGGTAAGTTTATCTCTAACGACGTCTTTACTTTTTACGTCAGTTACTTAATAGATTCTGTCTTTGGTTTATGGCTCTGAGTGTAATGATGAAAGCCTTTTCAACAAGACGACGCATTTTAGTTATTTGCGTCGTGGTTTCTCTGAAAAAACCGCCCTAGTATGTCTTTACTACATCGTTAAACTAATAGAAACTGACGTGGTTAGTGATTTTATACAACTAGAGGGTTGGTACTTACCGACGTAGATTACTTTTGTTAGACGTCGGTAAGTGTAATATAACCGACGTGGATGTGAAGATTTTTTTAATAAATTGGGTTTTTTTAACGCATTCTTTCAGTTTCAGTTTTCAATTAGGGTTCTAACTTCTTCTTGCCCTTGGCTTTGTCTCACCTCTTTGGAGGCAATAGTTTGGAAGTTGATGTGTGTGTGCGTTTATGTATCTGAAAGACACAAATACACACACATCATCAACTTCTAAAAAATTCTCTTTCTGAATGCAAATCTGTGGCTGTCGTTGTCAATTTTTAGAAGCAAATTTTTTGGATGTTGATGTGTGTGTGCCTTTGTGTATCTTAAAGACACAAAGACACACACATCATCAATGTCTAAAATATTATCTTTCTCTCACATTTTAGAGGCAAATTGGTTGGATTTTGATGTGCTGCTGTCATCAAATTTTAGAGGCAAATTTTTGGATGTTGATGTGTTTGTGCCTTTGTATATCTCAAAGACACAAAGACACACACATCATCGTCGTCTAAAATATTGTCTTTCTCTCACATTGGTGGTCCAATTATGATGAGGAACAGAGTTCCTTCTGGTAAGATTTCATATCTCTTGGGATCTCAGAATAATCTGATTCTGTCGGCGGTTTTCTATATAAACCGTCGTGGTTATTCTCAATTCTTGTCATTATGTTAATCTACCGTCGTAGGATACCAAAATCCAAGAAATAAATCAAAAAATAAAATTAAGATTAAGACGACGGTTTAGATATAAGGTTAGCCGTATAAAGTGAATAAATACGACGGTAATTTTAACTTTAGAAAATTTGGTATAAGTCCAATTCTTATGATAAAATTTGGGTGCAATGCACACATTTGTTGTTAGTAATTCAAGTCCTCTGAGTTTTGTGCCATGTAGGATTACTTACCTTCTTTTAATTTCTAAGGTTTATATTTTCTTTTCTTAATTTTTTAATTTATGTTGTGCTTCCAACTTTACCCCTAAGATAGAAATCAGATAACCTAAAAGCTAGCAAAATATCAAAAATCGCGTTAAACAATCTTCAGACGCCAAGAATAGAAAGAATCGCAGAAATCATATCTTCTGCAATCAATTATGGCCCTGTCAAGCTGATTTCTGCAGATTTCATGCTTCTTAATTGTCAAGGGTTTTGGGTTGTATTTTAGAGTTGAATTTGTCTTTTGTCTTCTTCAATTGCAGCAGGTGGAATTTGCCTTCGTTTGGGGATTCTCACCTTGCTTCTCCATCAATTGAAGGGTGCATTTTTGCTCACCACTTTAACCCTAGGTGTACCCTCACCACCCCTCCCAAAAGTTGACACATGTCCATGGGTTTAACTATAGTTAATTCTTTATTTGTTATTTATTTGATGACATTATTATGAGAGAGAAACAATACTTCAATAAGATTTTTCCTGATTTACTCTTATTCTAACCTAGCAAACTTTCCACTTTTCTAAATTAATTAACAACAACCCAAATAAATAATTGGCAATTGACAGGCTTCAATACTTTGAAGAACACGCCCAAATACTTTGAATCTCAATTGGCTTTATGTTAACTCCATTTTTGCTCACCACTTTGTTTTGTCTCATTTTGTTTACAAGAGACGGTTTTGACTGGCCTTTGTTTGAAACCTTTGTTTTGGTTGGAAGAGAAATCTGGAAAAGATGGTAACTTTTAGCTGCTTCTTTTGAGTGCTCGCTGATTTACTTTTACATATGATATTGGTTTTAGTTGCATTTGAACCCTTATTTTTTGTTTCCTTAACGTTTCTACCAACATTGGACTCGAAAAGTGGAAAGTGTCAATTATTTATTTGGGTTGTTGTTAATTAATTTAGAAAAGTGGAAAGTTTGCTAGGTTAAAACAAGGGTAAATCAGGAAATTTTTTATTGAAGTATTGTTTCTCTCTCATAATAATGTCATCAAATAAATAAAAAAATAAAGAATTAACTATAGTTAAACCCATGGACATGTGTCAACTTTTTGGAGAGATGGTGAGGGTACACCTAGGGTTAAAGTGGTGAGCAAAAATAGTGTCTATGTTCCAGGTATGTTGTATATTTACCTCTTTTGTAGGTGGAAGCCTTTGACGTTAACAAAATTTGCTTCTTGAACGAATTTGTATATGTAACTACTGCTTCCTGAACCAATTTCTTTTTGTTTTCGTTTTCTAATTGAGGACCCCAACCCAACTATGTCTTTGACGATAACTAAACCTGCTTCCTAAACGAATTTCTATATGTAGTTCCACTCAAATTATAGCACCTACTTACTAACGAGTTTTCGTTCTGATACAGATTTTCTTAGTGACCAGTTTTCTTAGTTTTCTTAGTTTTCATAGAACGATTCTAACAAAAATTGATTCCTGTTTCATGGTGGTTTTGGGGACAGAGTTCAACGTCACTAATATAGAATGATGGAAATAGAGTTTGGTCCTCTACCTACACCATAGGAAGAAGATGAAGAAACCAATTCATCTTTGTACTCTGTTCCTTGTATTCCACACAACGAATTCGTTTTCTTTTCCTTTTATAGCCCCCTCTTTTTCAAAGGTACTCTGTTCCTTGTATGACAATTTCAATCACGCCAAATACTACGATGGGCCCGCTGTTGTTGAAGAAATAGTGGTAGTTATCAAGTATAAGATTAGCAATATTGATAAAGTTAGAAGCACAAGCTTATAACGAGCTTCTAAGCCCATGGGGTATTATTTCTGTCCTTTTCCTGTTGTTGTTTGTCCTGTTTGATCTGTATTACAGTTCAGTAAGTCAGTCTACTTTGATTTATTATTTTGCTGCTTTAGCAATTTGGTTTATGTATCTGATCTACGCTTGGCTCTTTTGTTACATAATTTATTCTGTTCCTTTTATTCCACACAACGAATTCGTTTTCTTTTCCTTTTATAGCCCCCTTCGTTTTCTTTTCCTTCTTTTTCATTTTCTTGTCCTTTTTGTATTGAGATTGAGAGTTTACTTCATAGTTAATATATGACATAATTTCATTAACAGAATTATTCTAACAAAATTTCGTCCCTGTTTTGATGCTGTAAATAGGAATTTTTTTTGCTATTTTTTGTTCTGAAATTTGTTTTGCTGGCTTAATTGGATGTTCTTTGCCTTCTTAATTGTATATCATCATTTGCAGGTTCTTTATGGCTAGGAAGGAGTATCGCTCCCTCGAATACAGGTTGGACCATGGAACATGAATCAAGCGCGCCGCGTAACATGAGCACGAGAG
>NC_034014.1:16153212-16162101 GCF_000346465.2 Prunus persica
ATCGTCTGATCATTAGGGATTTGATTTATTAGGGTAAATCAAATTTCTAACTGTGGTAGGTATCAAATCAAATCCTAATTTAATTAGGTAACTCCTCATTTAATTGGGAATTGTGGTAGGAATAAAATCAATTCTCAACCTAATTAGGTAACGTTCAATTTAATTGGGTAATCCCCAATTAAATTGAGTAACTCCCAATTAGGTTGATTAATTCCCAATTAGGTCAAATAATCCCCAAATGGAAGGAACTATTTGACCTAGGGTCTGATTTAATTCGGTTCCCACAGTTTCCTTTTTAAAAATTTAAAAATTGATTTTGCATGGCACTAGCTGTTGATTTCTATTTGTTTTTAAATTAAGAAAAAAAAAACCCAATAGTATAATAATGGAGTTGTCTTTTAGGTCAGCTTTTTGCAGCAGCTAGGGCTCATTTGGGCTCTATGGCTCTAGGCTTTAGAGACCCAAATGCATCGCACTTGTGTCGACTTTTTGGGTCGTTATCTAGTTAGAACACTTATGCGCGAACGTTATATGAGAACCAAATCCAACCATCCAAATTATCTGAACGGCTAAAGAGAAAAAGCAAGCTTACGGTAAAAAAGAGTAGGCTGCAGTTCCCGTTAGCCCAAGTGTCAAGTCGGGCCTGTTTCGAAAAAACGCGCCTTTCTTCTTCCTGACAGTGGCCAGTCGCACCTTAATTGTCAATAAATTTATGAATTTATGAATCAACCCTAAACACCCAAAATACCTACCAGACATAAATTTGTGTATTTCTCTTATCGCAGAAACTCCCTGGTGTACTCTGTCTCTTTCGCTTCCTCCATCATCTAATATTTCTTATTTGAACGTCTGAGAAGGTACGTTTCTCTCGAATTCCCTCTCTTTCATTCATATTAAAGTTTGCTTGTTATATTGCATTCAGTTAATGTTTAAATCACTTAATGTTTAAATAATGTTTAGGATTTTAGGGCATTAATTTTCTGGGTAAGAGTAGTCTGTCTCTGGTGTAGGATTTTAGGCTTTGATTTTCTCGGTAAGAGTAGTCTGTCTTTGTAGTAGTTGTGTTTGCAAAAATATAAATTGGCTTCAGTTGTTTTTTTGCGTCTTTTTCTAGTTTCAAGTAATTTGTTGAAGCATAGTAACTAATTTTTAAAGTTTTTCTGCGGTTTAAATATTATTTACTTTTTCCAAAAGTTGGGTTGTCTTTTTATCGCAATTTTTTGTGGTAATTTGTTGAAGTGTAGATTCACAGCTGTTGGTTGTTCCTTTATTTTTTTTGCATTGTGCTTGCTTGTTGTCTTTTCTTAAAATTCCAGGAACCTTCATGTGTTGGTCATTGTAATCCTGCTTTGCCCATCTAGTGGTGTGAGTGTATGGCATCATTTTAGGGATTTAATGGGGTTTGAAAAATAAGGAATAAGTACCATTAGAAGTAGAACGCAGAAGAGAAAATTGAATCTTAACAGTGAATATGAGATGATTTGGGATGCAGAAGGATCAATGCATCTTGTAGTAGGTATCAATTCTGTATGTTAATGTGTTGAAAATAGTGTTGGTAGGTATCAGTTCTGTATGTGAATATGTTGAAAATAGTGTTTGCCGGTGAAAATTATACATCTTAATGAGTTGAAAATAGTGCATCAGTTTTGCATCTTAATATGTTGAAAATAGTGTTAGTAGGCATCCATTATGTATCTGAATATTTGAAAATAGTATTTGTAGGTATTAATTATGTATGTTAATGAGTTGAAAAAAATGTATTTGTTTGCATCTTAATATGTTGAAAATAGTGTTAGTAGGTATCCATTATGTATGTGAATGTGTTGAAAATAGTGTTTTGTTGTTAAAATGTTAACTCGCAATTGTACGGGCCAATTAGTAGTATAGCAAGACAAGTACGAGGTCGTACCCACGAGGACTGAGAAGTTAAAATTAGTTATGTACTTAGATTACCAAATTCAAGAAAGTAGGAGGTTAAGTCTAAAATAGAATTTAAAGCAAGAGTGATTGTAATTGTTGAACAAATGAGGCAAAACGAAATTTCAAACAAAAGCAAAGTGAACAAATGTAACAAAGAGTACTTTTGTAGGCTGGAAAACAGATTGGGAGACTAGGGCATTCGATTCACCATAAAAATTCAATTCTGGGTTATAAGGAGTCAAGTGACAAGTCTCATTCGAATTCAAAGATTGATTCTAGCTAAAGTATGATTAGGCCATGGTGTTTGGTCCTAACCCTGTGCTCCTAATTCCCTAACTTGATCATTTGTTGTCTAATCTAAATTAAGCATTAGGAACCCATTAAGCATAGAAGAACAATTTAAACAACCAAGCATGTATCTAATCCCTGTTGTCGAATGTCCATACATACTTTTCTTATTCATAGTTCAATTCAAATCAAAGCATGGTGTCTACTCTTGATTCAAACCAAGGTAGCTAATATACAAGTTCTAATGGTGATCAATCATCCAAACAAGCATATTAACTGATAAGCATAAAGAATAGGAATATGAATCATGAATCAAACTTGAAACTCAAAACTTCAACTTATAAACCCAGAATATTCATGTTAGGTTACATCATAGCCCTAGTTATGAATTTAGCTACTCATAATGGAAATGGAACTTAAGCAAAAATGAGAAAACATATTGAATGCAATAAGAGTAGAGAAACCCAATTCTGAAGTTGCTTGTGGTTTCCAAGGCTTCTCCAGGTGCTTCTCCACATCTAATGCTACTCCAAGAACTTTCTCATGTCTAGAGTATGGCAACTAAAGAGGTGATTTGGGATGAGTTTGGGTGGTTGGTGATGGCAGAGAAAGAACAAATTCGTAGGAAATGGAAGGAAGGCTTGTTGGAGTTGTTCCTAGGACAGCTCCAAGGTCCCTTGACAGCTCCAAGCTCCCTTCTCTCTTTGTGGTGAATCTGAATGTGTGTATGAGAGTAATGGATGAAGTGAATGTGTGTGTCTACCCTCCTTTCTTGAATGAGTGTGCAACTCTCTATTTATAGAGTGCAATTTCGTGCTCCCCTTTGGCTGGTGAAACACACCTCTCTTAGCTGCTCCCAATTGCCTAAGCTGCCCAATAAATGCCAACTCTTCCAGCTGCCCAATAAATGCTTTGGTGGAATTTTCTTGGTTTCTTTATGGAAAGCTTGACTTTTATTCATCTTTTTGACTTCCCATACTGATTTGTCTCCCATGTGTAGCCTACCAGAATTCCTGGCAAATGGTCCTTGATTTGTGCAGACAAGATCCCCATAATTAAGCATGCCATGTTTTGCTCCTTTATGACTTCCATAGCTGAAATGCCTCCCTAATTTGTTCAACATGTCAGGTCCAAAGTCAAATAATGCTCAAGTGAGGCACATGGCTCAAGGGAGGTGTGGAGCACAAGGCTCACCAGTTGGCAGCTACATATTAAAATCCTCCTAGAGCATGGTTCAGTGTTTGACAGGCTAAGGACTCTAGCTATCATTAATTGGGCTGATATGTGGATATGTTATACTAGACACCTATTGGAACAACTTCTGTGAAGCATGTCTCCTCATCCAAGCAGTGTAGGTTGCTGAAATGAGGCCTGCAAGATGACCCACGAATTTGGACTGACAAGGAGTGTGGCCCAAATTGGTTCTGTCATTAAGCTCATATTCCTCTTGTGCCAATCAACCCTTAACATGCATGAATTGTATCAAATGTGATCCCCTTGCTGTCCTAACCTACAAAACACACAAACATAGGTAAGAGACTCAAAATAAAAAGAAACTAAACAAAATTACTAAGCAAAGAAGGCATGCAAATGTGTGAAATTATGACCTTATCATACCCCCAGACCTAGATTTTGCTAGTCCTCGAGCAAAACAAAAGAGAATAAAGTTGAAAACAAAACAAGAAGTTAACTAAACCACTTCTGTAGGTAACTTGATTGCAATGTGCATATGCAACAAGTCTTTAAACCTCTCGGCATCCCTAATCGGAAGAGTTGTGTCTCCTGAGGGTTTAACAGAAACGATACCCACAAACGCTTTACTGACTCTCTAACACCAAAAGGTTAGAAAACTAACTTTGAAAACAACTAATGAAAGAAAACTTTAATCATGCATCCAACACCATAGAGTTACCAAGATAGATGATCAATAAGTGTGTAAATTGGAAGCTATAGCTCAAAGGCACACGGCTTCAAAGTAAACAGACTCAAATCTTGAAGGAAGAACATGCTTCAACTCTAATTCTCACATCTAGCACTCAATCACTCAGAACCTATGGTTTTATTCTCTCAAACAAGCATAAGTGAGTATATGAAATACAAGCACAATATTTGGTTAGATCTCATGAAGGGAATCAAATACTAAGAGTAGAGATACACACATACATACCAGCACCCATGAATACATCCTCAAAGATCAGCTAGGTCTTTCACAAGGTTGTAATGAAAGGCTAAGGTTAAGGGAAGTGGAAGAATTGGAAGGAACACAACTAACTTAAGAACATACCAAGGTTGCATTCTTCATTGATCTGCAAGGTATCATTGATTTAGAATGGTATGGCTGCAACTTCATAGCATCATCTGGCATAGACTTTATATTTCACATTTAGATCAAATCGAAACACTTTCTCTTTATCTTTCTTTTTTTCTTTTTTTTTTGACTTGATCTACTTCTTCTTTAACTTTATTGCATAGATTCACACCAATTTACATTTGGGCATGTGGCAGCAACCTCCTTGCTTCAAACTTTATCTTCGCACACCTTGGTATATTTCTAAGCTATAGGGTATGGCTATAATAGGTTAAATATCTCTGATTGAGATACAAAGTTAGGGGAATTATGAGGGTGATAGAAGAAAAAGGCTTGTAGTGTTTGGCTGCAAGAGAGCTGATGGAACACACGAATGGGTAGGGTGAAAAGAAAGCACAGAAAATGGTTATACACGCAGAGCCTAGCATCACTTCAATGAGTTCATTCATGGGTGAGAGCACGCACCTGATATCTGCAAAGAGAATCATCCTTAGTATTCAATCAAAATGGAACAATGAGATCATTTAGAGTGAATTGAAGAAAATAAGTAGAGATGAGGAATAGAAACACTTTAAACCCTCTCAAGAAAGCAATTAGGCTCGAAATAGCTCACTAGGGTAGTCTCCACTATTCTCCTTCAAGAATCTGAGCATGATACTTTAGTCACCAGAATTCTAAGAGCAAAAGCTTTGTGAAGTGTAAAATTTCTGATATGAAAATCTCAATGGCAGCTCCATAGCATTGGTTGTATGAAATTTTTTTTATAAAAAAAAAAATAGTGACAAGCGAACGAAAATTGTAAACACAAATGAACAAAAATTGAAAACCTCCCCCCCAGACCTGAATTGAACATTGTCCTCAATGTTAAAGCATAACAAAGATGAGTGAGAACATGTGAATAATAAGGGGAAAGTTTAAGACAAAGTATTAGAGAAACTCCCTCTTGATGCGATTAGGTCGACCGCTACCGAGCACCTTATTCTTCAACACATGGGTTGCCTCCCAAGAAGCGCCTTAGTTAATGTCTTGGCAAGACATTATGCCATTAGCTAACTTGATTGTACGAAGGGAAGATGATCCACCACATGACCAGTTTGAATTCCAACTGACACTCCCTCATAGAATGGCTTTAAACGTTGTCCATTTACTTTGAAAGTCGAGCCATCTTTAGGATTTTGAATCTCCACAGCTCCATAGGGAGATACATTGACCACGGTGAATGGGCCAAGCCACCTAGACTTCAATTTTCCTGGAAAGAGACGCAAACGTGAGTTAAACAAAAGAACTGACATACCTTTGGTGAATTCTTTCCGTTGAATGTTCCTGTCATGGTAACTCTTGGTACGTTCTTTGTATAGCTTTGCATTCTCATAGGACTCATATCGAATTTCTTCCAATTCATTGAGCTGAAACTTTCTAACATGGCCGGCCTTGTCCAGATCAAAATTCAACTTCTTGATGGCCCAAAAAGCATTGTGTTCAAGCTCCATTGGCAAGTGACAGGCTTTTCCAAACACAAGACGATAAGGGCTCATTCCGATGGGAGTCTTATATGCAGTCCTATAAGCCCATAATGCATCATTGAGCTTGGCAGCCCAATCTTTCCTTGTACTATTCACCACTTTCTCTAGGATCTGCTTAATTTCTCTGTTGCTTATTTCTACTTGACTAGAAGTTTGAGGATGATATGGTGTAGAGACTCGGTGGGTGATATTGTACTTCTTCATGAGTGCTTCAAATAGCTTGTTGCAGAAGTGGCTGCCTCCATCACTAATGACAGCCCTTGGAGTACCAAACCTTGTGAAAATATTGTCCCTCAAGAACTTCAGGACCACCTTATGATCATTGGTTTTGGTGGCTATGGCTTTCACCCATTTAGACACATAATCAACAGCAACAAGTATGTAGGTATAACCAAAGGAAGATGGGAATGGTCCCATGAAATCAATACCCCATACATCGAAGAGTTCCACAAAGAGTATGTTCTTCAATGGCAGTTCGTTCCTGCGGCTTATGTTTCCCATCCTTTGACACCTATCACACTTAACACAAAAATTAAATGCATCTTTGAATAGAGTAGGCCAAAAGAAACCTGATTGCAAAATTTTAAGTGCTGTTTTCTTGGCTCCAAAGTGGCCTCCACAAGCCAATTCGTGGCTATGCCTAAGGATGCTTTCTTGTTCTTCTTCTGGAACACATCTTCTAATGAGTTGATCTGGGCAATGCTTGAATAAGAAAGGTTCATCCCAGACATAATGTTTCACCATGGAAAAGAACTTCTTTTTGTCCTGATAAGTTAGATCATTTCTAAGAACACCACAAGCAAGATAATTAACAAAATCAGCATACCATGGCTCTTTGACTTGGGCAACATATAGTTGTTCATCTGGGAAAGTCTCATTCAATGGTAGTACAGCTTCTCCTTGCTCTTCAACCACAATTCTGCTCAAATGGTCAGCCACCACATTTTCACATCCCTTCTTGTCTCGAATCTCCAAATCGAACTCTTGCAGCAAGAGAATCCATCTGATCAAGCGAGGTTTGGCGTCCTTCTTAGCGAGCAAGTATCTAAGAGCAGCATGGTAAGAATAAACAATTACTTTAGAACCAACAAGGTAAGGGCGAAATTTTTCTAAAGCAAAAACCACAGCAAGCAACTCCTTTTCGGTTGTGGAGTAATTGAGTTGGGCATTATTCAAGGTCCGGCTCGCATAATGAATCACATGGGGAAGCTTGTTCTTCTTTTGACCTAAAACTGCACCAATAGCAAAGTCAGAGGCATCACACATTATTTCAAATGGTAAAGACCAATCTGGAGCTATGATAATAGGGGCTGAAGTTAGCTCTTTCTTCAAAGTCGTAAAGGCTTCCATGCAAATCTCGTCAAACTCAAAAACAGCATCCTTAGCAAGGAGATTACACAATGGTCTTGAAATGCTTGAAAAAAATTTTATGAACCTTCTATAGAATCCGGCATGGCCCAGAAAGCTTCTAACTCCTTTAACAGAGGAAGGGGGTGGTAGATTTGTGATGATATTTATCTTGGCTTGTCCACTTGAATTCCCTTGTTTGAAACAACATGGCCTAGCACAATTCCTTGTCTTACCATGAAGTGACACTTCTCCCAATTCAAAATCAGATTTGTTTCCTGACATCTTGTAAGCACTAGAGACAAGTGGTGAAGACAATCATCAAAAGATGAACCAAAAACTGAAAAATCATCCATAAATACCTCCATGAATCGTTCCACCATATCAGAAAAGATTGCCATCATGCATCTTTGGAAAGTTGCTGGAGCATTGCACAAACCAAATGGCATCCTTCTATAAGCAAATGTACCAAATGGGCATGTGAACGTGGTTTTCTCCTGGTCTTCCGGAGCAATGGGAATTTGATTATAACCTGAAAATCCATCAAGAAAACAGTAGTAAGCATGGCCAGATAAACGGTCAAGCATTTGATCAATAAAAGGCAAGGGAAAATGATCTTTTCTCGTGGATGTGTTCAACTTCCTGTAATCAATGCAAACTCTCCAACCAGTGATAGTGTGTGTTGGAACTAGCTCATTCTTCTCATTCTTTACAACGGTGATTCCGGACTTCTTTGGAACCACTTGCACAGGACTCACCCACTTAGAATCTGAAATTGGGTAGATGATTCCCACATCAAGTAGCTTTAAAACTTCAGCCCTAACCACCTCTTTCATATTGGGATTTAGCCTCCTTTGTGCATCACGAGATGGTTTGCTGTCTTCTTCCATTAAAATTCGGTGCATGCACATGCTTGGACTAATTCCTTTGATGTCTGCTATGGTCCATCCAAGGGCTGTTTCATGTTCTTTCAGAACTTCAATTAACCTGTCCTCTTCATGTGAAGTGAGACTTGCAGCAATTATAACAGGGAGAGTTTCATTAGCACCCAAATAAGTATATTTAAGATGATTGGGTAGAGGTTTAAGTTCTAGCTTTGGTGGGGTGATAATGGATGGCTCCAATTTTGTGGAGGATGACACAAGAGGCTCAAGTGGTGGCCTAAAGGATGGTGGGTATGGCTGAAACACTTCTAAGGCAGCCATCACTTCTTGGAACTCTGATTCAAAGAGATCTTCCTCTTCTTGTGTTAGGACCGCTTCCAAAGCATCATTAGACTTTTTCTGCACAATTTTAGAAGAAACCTCATGATCCACAACATCAATTGAAAAACAAGTATCAAGAGTGATAGAAGGTTGAGACAGAGCATCAAACACTTTAAATTCAACAGTTTCACCCAAAACAGTCATGGAGAGGGTGCCATCTTTCACTTTGATGATTGTGTCTGCAGTGGCCATGAATGGTCGCCCGAGGAGAATGGGATCAACACGGTCTTCATATGGG
>NC_034014.1:16162201-16280441 GCF_000346465.2 Prunus persica
GAATGAGTGTATTAACTTGAACTAAAATATCTTCTACAATACCTTTTGGATATTTGATAGAATGATCAGCTAGTTCAAGACGAATTGAGGTTTTCTTTATCCCTTCTAAGCCAAGCGCCTGATAAACTGAATATGGCATTACATTGATGCTTGCTCCCAAGTCCAACATGGCTCTTCCAACCGTCTTATCTCCGATGTTAATGGGAATGTTAAAGCTGCCAGGATCTTCTAGTTTTGGTGGAAGCTTCCTTTGCAACACAGCACTCACATTCTTGTTGAGCTTTACTTCTTCACTTGGAGTAAAATTGAGCTTGTGAGTCATCAAGTGCTTGATGAACTTTCCATATGCAGGAATCTGTTTAAAAACATCAAGCAAGGGCAAATTGATATTAACTTTACTCAAAATATCATAAATCTCTTTAAAAGCCTTATCTTGATTTGCTTTCTTCAATCGGCCTGGAAATGGAATCGGTGGAATATATGGAGGAGGTGGGATGTATCTATCTTGATGAAGATGTGATGGCACAAATTTGTCATCTCTTTTATGCAATTGAAATGGATTGGGTTCCTGAGAATCAGATTTGGCCTTAGGAGTAGATTGGGACGTTTTGGGTTGTTCTCCTTCCATAGCTGTGGTTTCTTCTTCATCTTCATCCTCTACAACCACAACATCATTTGATAGATCAGAACCAACTTTGTTATCAACAATCTTACCTGATCTGAGCACATGAACGGCCTTGGCTTCTTGGTTTTTTTGGATTGATCACGGTTTGACTTGGCCATTTCCCAGGTTCTCTTTGAGCTATTTCAGTAGCTATCTGGCCCAATTGGACTTCCAACTTGGAGATGGCAGCTTGTGTTGTTTGCTGGAAATTGTTTTGGTTGATTGCCATTTGCTTCACTAAATCCTCCAACGATGATGATTGTTGTGGCCTTTGGAGTGAAGGGGGATTCGCTTGATTCTGTGTATTCCTCCATGAAAAGTTTGGATGATTCCTCCAACCTGGATTATATCTTTGAGAATATGGGTCATTTATTGGACCTCGGTTGTAGGAATTCACCAACTTAGCTTGCTCTTGCACAAATTCTGGATATGCAGCCCCAAAGGGACAAGAAATGGTAGGATGATCATGAGTTTCACAGATGCTACACACTTCCTTCAAAGGGTCTTGAGTTCAATGCAAGGAGGGCATCTAGCTTTTGTTCCAATTTGGAAATCTGTACACTAGAAGAATCATTAGAACCACCAGCAATACGTTTACCTCTTGTATCGGTGTGTTGGGTCTCCATTGCTATCTCCTCAAAGAGTTCATATGTTTCTTCTGGAGTTTTAGTCTTATAAGAACCACCTGCAAAATTAGTGACAATATTATGGCTAGAGGGGGTTAGTCCTTTATAAAACATACGCATCTGAAGCTTCAATGGAATCCCATGATGAGGGCATTGATTGAGCAGCCCGTTGAATCTCTCCCATGCTTCACAAAACGACTCATCATCTTGTTGTGCAAATAGAAAGATCTTGTCCCTAAGCATGTCGGTTTTTTGCGTGGAGAAATATTTCTCCAAGAACTTCTTTTGAATGGCTCCCCAAGTCATGAGTGAACCAGGCTTCAAAGAATTCAACCAATATTTCGCCTTATCTTTCAAAGTGTAAGGAAACACTCTCATTCGAAGTTGCTCTTCCGTCACACCTGTCAAGGGAAAAGAGCTCACAACATTAAAAATATCCTTTATATGAGTTAATGGATCTTCATTAGGTAAACCATAAAAAGAAAGGAGCATATTAAGATGAGAAGATTTAAGCTCACAGTTTCGAGCTGCGGTGGGCAGCAAGATGCTTGAAGGGGATGCTGGAATTGTTGGGATATCAAGGTCTCCCATGAACTCATTGGCAGCCATCTCTTCTTCTTCTTGGTCTGAACTTGATTCCGAATTTGAAGGTGAAGACCCTGGGAGGTCAGTGTGGATAGCAAGACCTTCACTTGTTCAAGGAAAGGATTACTAGACATAAACTACCTGAAACAGAAAATAATTTGAGTTAATTAATACTTCTAAAAGAATGGGGTAACCTTGGGCACATAACCAGGGAAGAACTTTCATTCAGTCCCCGGCAACGGCGCCAAAATTAGTTGTTAAAATGTTAACTCGCAATTGTACGGGCCAATTAGTAGTATAGCAAGACAAGTACGAGGTCGTACCAACGAGGACTGAGAAGTTAAAATTAGTTATGTACTTAGATTACCAAATTCAAGAAAGTAGGAGGTTAAGTCTAAAATAGAATTTAAAGCAAGAGTGATTGTAATTGTTGAACAAATGAGGCAAAACGAAATTTCAAACAAAAGCAAAGTGAACAAATGTAAGAAAGAGTACTTTTGTAGGCTGAAAAACAGATTGGGAGACTAGGGCATTCGATTCACCATAACAATTCAATTCTGGGTTATAAGGAGTCAAGTGACAAGTCTCATTCGGATTCAAAGATTGATTCTAGCTAAAGTATGATTAGGCCATGGTGTCTGGTCCTAACCTTGTGCTCCTAATTCCCTAACTTGATCATTTGTTGTCTAATTTAAATTAAGCATTAGGAACCCATTAAGCATAGAAGAACAATTTAAACAACCAAGCATGTATCTAATCCCTGTTGTCGAATGTCCATACACACTTTTCTTATTCATAGTTCAATTCAAATCAAAGCATGGTGTCTACTCTTGATTCAAACCAAGGTAGCTAATATACAAGTTCTAATGGTGATCAATCATCCAAACAAGCATATTAACTGATAAGCATAAAGAATAGGAATATGAATCATGAATCAAACTTCAAACTCAAAACTTCAACTTATAAACCCAGAATATTCATGTTAGGTTACATCATAGCCCTAGTTATGAATTTAGCTACTCATAATGGAAATGGAACTTAAGCAAAAATGAGAACACATATTGAATGCAATAAGAGTAGAGAAACCCAATTCTGAAGTTGCTTGTGGTTTCCAAGGCTTCTCCAGGTGCTTCTCCACGTCTAATGCTACTCCAAGCACTTTCTCATGTCTAGAGTATGGCAACTAAAGAGGTGATTTGGGATGAGTTTGGGTGGTTGGTGATGGCAGAGAAAGAACAAATTCGTAGGAAATGGAAGGAAGCACTTTCTCATGTCTAGAGTATGGCAACTAAAGAGGTGATTTGGGATGAGTTTGGGTGGTTGGTGATGGCAGAGAAAGAATGACTCCTTTGCACTTGAGTAGCTGACACACCTCCCTAAATTGCTCAACATGTCTGGTCTAAAGTCAAGGAAAGCTGTGGTGAGTCACATGGCTCAAAGAAAGTATCCAATTGCACTTGAGTAGCTGACACACCTCCCTAAATTGCTCAACATGTCAGGTCTAAAGTCAAGGAAAGCTGTGGTGAGTCACATGGCTCAAAGAAAGTATCCAAGGCTCAACAACTGAAAACTACAATCCTAAGCCTGGTGTGTATATGGGCTCACGAATTAGGCTCAACTTCATTATCTGATGCATTTGAGTAGTCCATCTTGAAGTTCAGACTCTCATCTTTCCAACTACATATTATTTGGGCCAATCCAAGTTCGGAGAAAGATGTTAAGGCCGAAATGAGTTGCCAACCCCGTCTGCTCGTTTTTGCACCATTTTGCATCTTTTCTTATCCAAAGACACCATTGCTACCTAAGGCCCAATGAACTGAATGATAAACAGAAAAGGGATTAAAAGCACACGTTTGACTCAATAACATAACCAAATCATAAGCTAGAAGGGTACAAAATGATATACAATTGTGAACTGATCAAAGCTGACATATTTAAGAAATATTTAGATGCCAACAACCCTATGTAAGTTTTGTATGAAGTTATCAATTTTATTTTTAAAGTCATCCTCTTGTATGTTTGTTTCTTTGTTTCTGATCCTATGATTTGTCATCTGTGTTGCTTTTCTGTCATCATAGGGATGCCTTCTGGCATGGCGTGCGTTCTGCGGTGTATCGCAAAGATGCACTACGACTCTTGAATGAGGAAGCAGTGAGTATACAGGTAATTATATCTGCACATGTAAAATATGTATTTTTTTGCTTTATATGTACAGTGAATAATTTGAGGATATGTACTGATTTTAAAGCAGGTATAAATATTCATTTGTGCTATGGCCCTTGTAGGTAATGGATTCATTCTTAGAGATTCTTACTATTGATCAAATGGCTGTACCGAGGGGCCAATTGAAGTCATGTTTTCTGCCAACATTTGGTTCGGTATGTTCAATTACTAACTCATTCTCTTCGTTTCCTACATAATATTTGAAAGTGGTACCAGTAGCACATGTTTTTTTACCTGTGAGCAGATATATATCTATGTCCATTACCTATTAATCTCGTTTATTTCTGTTACCTTCCTGGTTCCTTGCATTGTTTTAAAAAAAATTTATTTCTTTGTTACCTTGCTTGTACCATATGTTGTATGAGTGGTATTTTCAATGATTTTTGTACCATAGGGTATGTTTTTTGTAAGGTCTATGAAATATAGGCGTTTTGGGTCTTCTTTGCAGGCTATGGATTGATTATTATCTAATCTTCTTCATTTCCTAGGAACTTATGAAATGTAGGGACGAAGTTGGAAAAGTTGCCATGTATGTTGAAGTGGTTTTGAAGAATTTGCAAGAGAACGATTTACTGTTTATTCCAATTATTCATGTCAAAGAGGAACATTTTACATTGTTAGTCTTGAACAAACAAAGTGGCTGTGGGACTACTACAATAATTTACAACCAAATGATAGCACAACTACTGACCCTTACTTGGATGATGCATTAAAATTAGTAAGTACCTCTTACCAGATGCTCCTTCACTTATATACAGTTACTACTTTGAAATATAGTAACAACAACATTTGTCACATTGTAGCAAGCTAAAATTACCAACCACTTTCAGTTCACCAAAAGTAGTGTTCATACAATTTCGCAAAAAAATGAAATATGGAAACATGTTATGAGGAGGGGTGAAGTCGTAACATAATAGTGCAACCTTAAACAAGATGATCGGGAAATGCTTACATGGTTGACAGAGAATTGTGTTGATTATCCTATGAAGTCAAATACAGAATGCCCACAACAAAATCCTCTCGGGTTTGTGAATAGTTTTTGGGATTTTGGAGTTGTTACATTATAAAGATTGTTCTTTCAAACTGCTTGCTTTAACATGTTGTAGTGCTGATGCTGGGGTTGCTGTGATGTACATGATCAAAACGCTATCTGAAGGAAAGGCATTGGAGAACGTATTCCCTATTGGAGCAATGAAGAATATGAGAGTACATGTGCTTGGGAAGTTCATAAACGATGAAGATGGATGTTGGGATGCATACAGAATAAACTAGATTGCTTTCTGTTTTAATGGTGTTTTTCATTTATTAGTGTTTTCCATTTAATGGATGTTGGGATGCGTACTATATTTTCTCATGTTTGATCATTTTTAATGATTTTCATTTTCATTTGTTGGAGAATGGAGAATGTTTTTGTTGGATTTTGCCATTATATATTGGAGAATGTTTGTTCATATATTGACAGACTTAATCTGTTCATTTGCACGATGTCCAACAATTATAATCTCACTCTTGTTCTGGGTACAACCTATCGTATAGGTAAGCTCCTGTCGTATAGGTAATTGCAGGTACCTATGTCACAGGTATAAGCCAAACTTCAAACCTATCATATAGGTAAGCTCTTGTCGCAGGTACGTATAGGTAATCGCAGGTAAAGAGAATATCACTCCGGTTCATCCCCGGAAATCAGTTGATTTCCCCAAATCAGACTTGACAGATTCTTCCTCCCAAGATCAACGACATATTAGCTAGAATTGATTCATAACATATATGAGATTATTGTACTTACCATGTATTGCTTCTTTCTGTATATAGACTTGAGAAAGTCTACTCTCTGTACATTATATACGGCTGCAATACAGAGACCAAATATACTGGTTGATTCAATTACTCTCCTCCTCTATCTCTCATCTCCCTTCTCCCCCCTGAACTCTGTTTCCTATATGGTATCAGAGCTCTTCGGAGCCAAAGCTCACGTTTTTCGATCCTACCCAATCAAATGGCAAACACACCCAAGTCTGGAGAATCAAGTCATATTGATATGACAAAACTGATTTCTGAAATGTCAAAGCTTGCCTCACCCTCATTCTCATTCCCATCCTTGCCCACCTCTTTCAACATCTCATCTCTGTTCCCAATTCCCATGGACAGAACCAACTATTTGAGTTGGAAATCACAATTTGAAGACGTATTGGAGATGCATGGCCCTGCAGAGGTCATCAAGAAAACCACAGACCCACCCAAAGTGCAAGAAGATGGCTCTGTGCATCCTGAGTTCGCCAGAGACAAACTGGTCCTGAGTTGGATCAAGGCGACTTCCTCCTCTTCCATAAAGATTCTACTCATCCCGTGTACCACGGCCTATCAGGCTTGGAATCTTCTGGGCAAGCGCCTCTCACCCCTTGCAGGTACCCGTGTGCGGATCCTTCGAGACCAAATTCGCACCCTCAGGAAGGATAACACCACAACTGTGACTGACTACCTCAACCATGCCAAATCACTTCTTGATTCCCTCACACAAGCTCGTGCAACAATGGATGATGATGAATTCGTTAGCTATGTTCTAGACGGACTTGGGCTTGAATACAAGGAGTTAGCCACCACACTCCACTTGCACCCAGATATTGGTTTTGACCAGTTTTATGATCTCGCTCTCAGAGAGGAACAATTACAGAAACGCATGTCGCTCAACGTGGCCTCAGGTGTTGCTATGGCTGCTGATCGAATGCCCAATGAGCGAAAACCTCATTCAAACTCCGCTGGTCGCCATTACAACCCCTATCACGGATCTGGACGAGGACGTGGACGTGGCAGAAATTGGATTCAAAGGCACAATGGGCAAACAGATCCGTGGAAATCAACCCAAGGAAATTGGCCACAAGGACACAACACTCAGCCTCGCGACCAGCAGATTGCACCATCTGCCCCTTCTCACGCAACTCTTACAGATGGCCGCCCACCACTCCTTCCAACACCACCTGGCAATTCTCCAAATACCCAGCGCTCAGAAGTCATTTGTTATCAGTGTGATAGGCCTGGTCACATAGCCTGCTTCTGTCCAGATCGTAAGCCTCATGCCTACATGGCTGAAAATGCTGTCAACCCGTCTCCTTCTACTGATGATATAGCAAACCTCAATTGGTGTCTTGACTCCGGTGCTACCCATCACATGACCGCCCACACCGCTTCTCTACCGCATGCCCAGCCTTACACAGGTACTGATACAATTGTTGTTGGCAATGGGAATCAGTTAGCAATAACACATATTGGCAATACTAAAGTGACCGGGTTACATAAGTCCTTAAACCTTAATGAAGTGCTATGCGTACCTGCAATACGAAAGAATTTGATATCTATTCGTCGTTTTTGTCGTGATAATGATTGTTTCTTTGAGTTGGATGCTAATGGTTTTCATGTCAAGGACATCAAGGCGGGGACGGTACTTCTTACTGGCAGTAGTTCTGATGGGCTTTATCACATTCAGGCAACCCCACATCTTGCTCATCAACTTGCATTCTATGGAGAGCGCACGACACAGGAAGTGTGGCATGCACGCCTTAGACATCCATCTCATTCAGTTTTTACAACCTTGTTGAATAAGTACCATTTACCTGTTAATGGTACCATTATCTCCAATAAAAATTGTCATATTTGCCCATTGGGAAAATCTTGTAGACTGCCTTTTGAATACAAACAGCTTCATGCTCAATCCTCATTAGCACTTTTACATCTTGACGTATGGGGGCCCGCGCCAGTCCCCTCAAATTTTGGATACCATTATTATTTGTCCATTGTTGATGACCACACTCGGTTCACTTGGTTATATCCTTTGGCTAAGAAGTCAGATGTCTTTCCTACATTTATTACCTTCAAAAAGATGGTGGAAAATCGGTTTAGTTCTAAAATCAAGCAGTTGCAGGTTGATGGTGGGGATGAATTTATCAACAAATTATTCCTCGCATTTTTACGTGACAATGGCATATCGCATCAAATTTCTTGTCCCTACACTTCCCAACAAAATGGAGTAGTGGAAAGGAAACATCGCCATATTGTTGCAATGGGTCTCTGTCTGCTAGCCCAATCACGATTGCCTTTTAGTTTGGGTTGAAGCCTTCTCCACTGCAGTTTTTCTGATCAATCGCTTACCAACACCGCAGCTTGATAACCTGTCTCCCTATGAGAAGCTCCTTCACCGTTCACCAGATTACAAATTTCTCAAAAGCTTTGGATGTGCTTGCTTTCCCCACCTGGTGCCATACAACAAGCATAAGTTATCTTTTAAATCTCTTCCATTTGTATTTCTTGGTTATGATGATCACTATAAGGGTTATCGCTGTCTTGATCCTTTTTCAGGTCGCATCTATACATCTCGGAATGTGACCTTTGATGAAACAACCTTCCCTTACAAGCAGCCCCAGCTTCCATCTCCTCTGCACTCAAATGGGCTTCAACCTCTCTCTCTTGCCGACCAGCCCATATCTCTTGGGCCCTCTAATCCTCTGGTCAGCCCTTCTCCCTCATATCCCTCATCTCTTAATCCCACAGGCCCATCACTTCCCCCTATTTCTTCTGACCCTATTAGCTCCCCCCATTCCTTCGACACCCCCTTGTTCTCCCCTCTGTCCTCTTCTGTATCCCCAACAACACTGACCACGAACCCAGCCGATCCTTCTCTGGTATCCAGCATCCCCCATTCGCCGCCTCTTTCGACTGAAACCTCGTCGCCCCTTTCCACAGAACCCTCGCTGCCCATTTCCACAGAAACCTCGCCGCCCCTTTCCACAGACCCATCGCCCTTAATTTCCCCAGACCTATCCTTCGACTCTGACGGAACAACCCCACCCCTTACCCCACCTCCCACTTCTTCACCTCTTGATCCATCGATTTTCCCTAACTCTTCAGATACACCCAATCCTCCACAAAAATTCTAGAGTCTCCAAACCATTGTCCCATTTGGTCCAGAACCCAAACCCCTCTACTCTAAAACCAGCCCCCATCCCTTACCCCTTGCCCTTTCTGCTGAACCTTCTGATCCCCTGTCCCTTGAACCTACCAGCTTTACCCATGCTTCCAAACATAGCCACTGGCTCGATGCTATGCACGATGAATATGCTGCACTCATGAAGAACCAGACCTGGTCCTTAGTTCCTGCCACCTCCCGCATGAATATTGTGGGGTGCAAGTGGGTCTTCAAAGTTAAACGGAGGGCAGATGGCTCAATTGACAGATACAAGGCTCGTCTTGTTGCCAAGGGATTCAATCAGAAGGAAGGCTTTGATTATGCGGAAACTTTTAGCCCGGTGGTCAAACCGGCTACCATTCGCACTATATTGTCTCTGGCACTTTCCTACCATTGGCCTCTTCAGCAATTGGATGTTCGTAATGCCTTCTTGAATGGGTACTTGCAAGAGGAGGTCTACATGAAACAACCCCCTGGTTTTCATGATCCCTCTCACCCTCAGTATGTTTGTCGGCTCCACAAGGCTCTGTACGGCCTTAAGCAGGCACCTCGAGCTTGGTTCCAACGCCTTAGTGCCTTTCTCCTTGCCCAGCACTTTGTTCATAGTCACTCTGATGCATCGCTCTTTATTCGTCGCTCCTCTTCCTGCACAGTGTATGTTCTAGTGTATGTGGATGACATCATTGTTACTGGCTCTCCCTCACCAAGTGTAAACCACTTCATTGATCAACTATGTTCAACTTTTGACAGCCGCTGTATGGGTGAGCTCAACTTTTTCCTTGGCATGGAAATTAATCGGTTTTCTGACCATTTATTTCTCTCTCAGACTCGCTATGCAGTGGATTTATTGACCCGGTTTCATTTGACTGAATGCAAACCATCTCCTACCCCTTTGCCCTCTGACACTCGGCTCTCTTGTCTGGATGGTGATCCCTTGCCTGATCCATCCACCCATCGGAGTATGGTGGGTGGCCTCCAGTATCTTACCTTGTCCAGACCTGATATTTCCTTCGCTGTCAACCAGGTGTGCCAGTTTATGCACAACCCTCGAACCTCTCATCTTCAAGTTGTCAAGCGCATTTTTCGGTACATTAAAGGTACACTTGAGCAAGGTCTTATCTTCCATAAGTCCACTGATTTTTCCTTACGGAGTTTCTCTGATGCTGATTGGGCTGGTTCTGTTGATGATCGCCGGTCTACTACTGGTGCTTGTGTTTTCCTTGGCCCCAATCTTCTCACATGGACTGCCAAGAAACAGTCTACTGTTTCTCGCTCTAGTACTGAAGCTGAATATAGAGCTCTTGCACATACTGCAGCCGAACTTCGCTGGTTTTGTTACTTGTTTCGTGAACTGGGCATTCCCCTTCGCTCTGCCCCCTGCATCTATGTTGACAATCTCTCTGCTCTCTATATGGCTGCCAACCCTATTTTTCATGCTCGCACCCGGCATATCGAGATCGACTACCACTTTGTTCGTGAATTAGTTGCTCGAAAGGCTCTTCGTACCTCCTATGTTCCTTCCTCTCGTCAGCTTGCTGACATATTTACTAAAGGTCTCGGTCGTGATCGGTTTTCACTTCTCAAATCCAAGCTTAATCTCCGCGTTGCTCCGCTACGCTTGAGGGAGGGTAAAGAGAATATCACTCCGGTTCATCCCAGGAAATCAGTTTATTTCCCCAAATCAGACTTGACAGATTCTTCCTCCCAAGATCAACGACATATTAGCTAGAATTGATTCATAACATATATGAAATTATTGTACTTACCATGTATTGCTTCTTTCTGTAAATAGACTTGAGAAAGTCTACTCTCTGTACATTATATACGGCTGCAATACAGAGACCAAATATACTGGTTGATTCAATTACTCTCCTCCTCTATCTCTCATCTCCCTTCTCCCCCCTGAACTCTATTTCCTATAGCAGGTACCTGTGTCATAGGTACACTTTCGGAAGTTACCTGTAGGATAGGCTCTCCGTGAAGCTCCATATCAAGCCACTGCATAGAGTACCTTCGCCATAGGTACACTATTTATAGGTTACCTGTGCCATAGATACTATTCGAGGTTACCTCTAGTGCCCAAAACTATAAGTAAAGCTGGCTTATAATTCAATGGTAGGCTATCCAATTTTAGCTGGCATGTAACTCACTGGTAGGCTATCCAATTTTAGCTGACCCTGACAGTCTAATTTCAGTTGTTCTTTTGAAAGTCACAAAAGACTCCAAGATACAATTCTCTAAGCTCTAGTTGAATAAGAGCGACAGAAGAGATGAAGTTGCAAGTGGAATCTTTTAACAGACTTCATTCTCTCTCTGTCTCTTGATAGCATTAAAGAACAATTAACACTCTAAAAAAACAATAGAAGAGAAAGATATTTAAAATGAAGAATGGAAAAGTCAACTAGGAGTGGAGTATGTGTACTTTGAATTGGGCAGGAGCTGGTTTTCCCCCTTTGTAAATACTTTGCTTTTGTTTAAGATCACATGGGTTGTCATCTACTATTGGAATTTACTCTATCATTAGTAGTAATTAGCTCACACTTTTATTCATTTTGTATCCCGCTTATAAGCATTTTCTTGACCAGTGCAAGGAGAGGAAGAATTTATTTACCACAAGATGAACTTGCAGAAGCAGGGCTTACTGATTCTGACATATGTGCTGGAAAGGTCACAGACAAGTAGAGGAGTTTCATGAAGAATCAAATTAAGAGGGCAAGGATGTTCTTCGCCGAGGCAGAGAATGGTGTGACAAAGTTGAGTGAAGCCAGCAGATGGCCGATAAGCCTCACATGTTTTAGAACCTATGTTGTAGGTACACGGTGGTAAGTTACCTGTAGGCCAGGTTCCATATCAAGTTGCTGTATAAAGTACCTGTGCAATAGGTACTGTCAGAGGGTACCTGTGCCCCAGGTACACTGTTAGATGTTACCTGTGGTGTTAGAGTTATGCTGATAGAGATGCAATTAGCATGGCTAAAACGACAAAAATATGACTTTTATGTACTATCCATAGCTGTTGGACTCCGATAACATGTCCCAAACCTAAAATCATATTCTGTAAAATGTAAAAGCCTACACCCTATTTCTTATTCTCGAATTGGGTTGTGACAAAATTAGAGAATCACTCCAGAAATGTTTACCCATAAACCCACCATTGGAAAAAACTGGGGGAAATCACTCCGACCAGGCGATCCACCAAGTCAAGAAGATTCTTACAGAAAAAGTAATCACAAGCTCAAACAATCATAAATCTATTTAGGAAATGAGGACTACCTCCCTGTGCAACCTTATTTTCCAAACTTAGTTGAGCAAGTAGCTTGTCCTTCGTGGAAATGACAGCTAGTCCATCAGCTTTTTCACCCCATGGCACCGCAACTCAGCTTCGGATAGTCATCCATGAACGAAATATAGATTCTAGAATGAAATAGTCAATTTCTTCAAGAAATCATCCTCTTGAAGAAATCAACAGAGAATTTGATCTACCTAGGATGATAAAGTGTTTAAACTAAACCCTAGATGCATATTTCAAAAAACCACAATAGATTTCAAAAACCAATTTTCAAAATCTCAAAATGAAAATCCAAACCTACCAAGTAGAGAATGCAAAGTAAAAGTTTTACTCTGAAAAATTCTCAATGGATGAAGTGGATTTCAAAAATAGAAGCAGATTTCAAAAGCTATTTGTAAACCTCATTTCCAGAAGCCATGATCATTCTCAGACAAACCAAAGAGAAAACTAAGTTTTCCAAAATTGTGTAAATGAAAGAGATGAGAGATTAATACTTTGATATGCAAAGATATGGTAAGATTTTCTCAAAAACAAGTAGCTTTCAAAATGAAAGCTTGAAAACCCATTCCTATGCCATGAACACTCTCAGACAAACCAAAGAGAAATCCAAGTTTTTCAAAATGGTGAAAATGAAAGAGATGAGAGATGAAAACGTTGTATCACTAACAAAAGTTTGAGAAATGAAATTTCAATGAAAGTCCAAAAGGAATTCAAGAACCCATGAACTCTTCTTCCAAAAATCAAAACCTAATTTATGCACCATCTCTCACTAAAACTCTCTCTCTCTCTCTCTCTCTCTCTCTCTCTCTCTCTCTCTAAAACCCATTTGAAAAATGTAAATAAGAGAGTTGATGAGTCCAGACCAGCCCCAGCCATTTTGGTAGGTCAAAAAGACACTTGACAGTCAATGATTAGACTTATAACAAGCAAAATCAAGTGCCTTGGTTGAAAATCCCGTGCTGGAAATATTGGCCCATATGACTAGTCATCTCGACAAAATATATGGATGCAAATGCTGATTTTCCTAATGATGTCCATTGTAAATGAATGCACAAATTATCTTGGTTTTGTAGGCTCATAAGCTCTTCAATGTACTTCAACTTTGTAGCAAATACCCAATGCCTAATTTCTAAAGATGAGCTAAGAGGAATTATGACAGGACCCGACCCAAATTCCACTTTGGAATCTGAGCCAAACTCTGTGCGTGTCCGACACCTGATAGGTGTGGAGCACACTTGACCAAATTTCCCTTCTAAAGAAATCCAAAGCTTCTTTAGGGTTTGACTTCTGCTGAAAATTCGGCAGTCTCCCTTATAAATTGCTCAATTCCCAAACTTTTTCAACTGTACAACAAGCAATATAAATATCCACAACCGTTCAGCATGCACAATAATCGAATTCATGCAACCACACATCAAATCTTTATGGCCTCAAGCCTCTTTAAATCAAATAAATCGTTCTGCCAACTGAAATTGATCCCAACTTTTGGAACAACAAGAATACGTTAACGTATTTCAAAATAACTTAACTGATCAGCTTTTCAATCACTTGGTCTCACGACTGCACCTAGTAACTCTAGGTTGCCTACGTACCCTTAACAAGGGATCAAGCCACACGTAGTTCTTTCTCTTTGTTTTATTGATAAGTTATGTATTCAACTTTTATGTTTACCACCTGTTTTGCAAAATCAAATATGAAAAGAAAATAAAAAGGAAAAGAAAATAATGAGAGGATAATAACTTTTAAATTGGAAAAGAAATACAAGGAGAACACAACGGTTATATAAAATCAAGTAACGACATGGTAAAATAAAACTTCACTTAAGAAAATAATCGTGAATTATACAAAATCCTTAAAACTTAGAAAACTCTTAATCCTTGTCTCTTAAGTAGGAAAACATATATTAAAACCTTCGCCCATAATTACCAAGATAAAATCCTCAATTTTTTAGTTTAAAACATCTTAAACTTAAATACTCTCCACCTAGGCGTACCCCCATTCATATTCCATCAATTCCTAGTATCCTGTTTGTTACATCCTTGCAGGCCTCGAAAACACAAAGTTAACCCAAGCCGCATTCCTCGCAAGACTCAGGGGACCCTTAGTCAACTTGAGCTGCATTCCTTGCAGAACTCGGGGTACATGTTGTCGGCCCAAGAATGCATATCCTCGCACCACACAGTTTAGGCGCCCCCGAAACTCGTGGGGCATTATCATAAAGGACAAAACTGTTCAAGGCAACTGGGGGGGGGGGGGAGGGGGGGGGAGTACTTTTGTGGTGGGTTTGAAAACCATATTATGAAACTTATTATAAACTTTCTCTTATTCCACAAATCAATTTTCCAACTCTTATATCAACTTTCCAAAAAAAAAAAGGGAAATATGCTGATATAATCAGTTTTCATAAGTGGTGTTCTGAAATGATCAGGTTACAAATTCAACATGTCTTATGACGTGTCATTTTCCCTTTATATGAATGCTAAAGTGGCACATATGTCCTTCTTCTGCAGGTGGTCCTTCCAGCTTCATACCCATATTCACATCTCAGATTATGTACACGTATGTGAAAGAAGTTGCAGGCTGTTTTGTCGTATTGTGAATCTTGAAACTGAATATGAGTTTTTGCATAACATGGCACCATTTTTGACATTTTGCTCACCACGCGATAAAGTGTGGTGATTTTGTAGTAGGTTGCAGGGTGTTCATTTCTGTAACGGAATTCAACTGTACTTGTCTTCCATAGTAGAAGGGCTGTACTCACTTTCCTTTGTTAGAACTAATTCTTGACATTCTGTGCTTAACACAGATTGTAAATCCATCATTTGGCACAAGTTGCAGCGAAATGCAATTTTTTGGGGCCACCCACATTGTAGCCTTTTTCCATTATTTTATCGCCACTATAGCGAAATATTCGACTCTCATTTGGCAATATTTGTGGTTGAGATATTTTCGTGACAGTTGAAAGTATAGATTGGGTGGCTATGTCATGGGACTTGCTTCGTGAGACGACAGTGCATTGTCGACTGTTTAGTTTAGTTTAGTTAGGTTGAATACTTAGTTTTGTATATGCATTTTTTAAATCCGATCCGGACGGAAATGTCGGGGTTGGTTAGCACAAACAATATCATTAACGCTCGGCTGGGCCAATTACAAGCTCAAATATTCTATTGTTTGACGTCATTGAGTTGTAGTTTTGGGAGGTCCCTCACCGTCAAATATTTAGTTCTTTCTCATGTTTTACGTGGAAGAATTGGTCTAACGATTGAGGCTCCATAAGAGTTGATACCAAAATACCAGAGCCTGGGGTTATTGGCTATGCCTTTTGTGTTAGCCTTTGAAAACCAAGATGAAATAGAAAACGACCATGTCTGCCATCACTGATTTATAATAAATCAAACCTGTTCCATTACATCCATAACCTAACCAACTTTAACCTGCCAACTGTAGATGAACAAACCTCCTATTACATTTGGAATACAACAAATAAAGGACCATTCCAACCATGAAAACAGAGACCCAAAACCATGGGTTTTTCATCTTCCCTTTTCCAGCGTTTTGTTCTTCTTCCAAGCGGTTTATTTTCCTAAGCAAGCCTGGAATTATGTGCTTCGATCTGTCACACATCTCTGGGTCAGCCCATTCCCAAAATGTACATCCATTCCTCTGCATAAACGGAATCAATGTTTTCAAACAAAGACGGCCAGCATCAGATTTGGAATACAGACAATTTCCAAATGTCAGCTCAAACTTACACATAAATAAACTTACCCTTGCACATACTTGAAACCTCCTTCCAGGATGAGAAACCGTCCACGATGTATGCGTTTTGACAACGTTCCCACAGTAGCACAGCCGTGAACACACTGAACTCGCGGCTTCCATTTCCCAGCGAGATCTTGAAGTCGCCTCTTGACCGGGCAACCGAGACGTCACTGACTCACCCTCACCGGTACGAAGGCTCCTCCTACTCATCTTCTTGTTTTGGAGGGTATGAATTGTTGTTCACGTTGTGCGATATTTAGGGTGCTGAAGAGGGTCATCGTGTATTCAAAGGGTTACACTTGCATGTGCACAATGTTTCAGGAACATGGTGTGAGTGCACAAACATGAAACCTGGAGTTAATGGGGTGTTTTTAAAAAAAAAAAATTCCAATATTTACCATTGCCAACAGTAAGTATAGATTGGAATGTTATTCATAGCCTTAGTTTATGACAGATACGGCATGGTATACACTTGCAAATACAGTAGATGCCATTCTTCGTTGTCTGTATATTGGTTTATTAATGACGTATTGATAGTATAGTGGCACTATATTGGTATCCTATTGTAACTTTATTGTATTGCTATTGCTTTGTATTGGTTTTATAATGCCCGATATTGGACTTATATTGGCATTCCAATGTAACCTCTACATTGTTTGCAATTGGTACAGCTATTAGAACTTTTTTTATACTATCTTACGTATTGGTTTTGCAATGTCATTTAACAAGTCTACAAATCTGAACTATGTGGAAGGTAATTACGTTATATCGAATATGAAATGAATGCAGCCAAACTACATCAATTGCAGTTTTCAAAGTTCCTGCATACAACACAAAAGAAAGGCACCTGAAACGTACATATAATACAAAGGCCACCTCAACCTGGCAGCATACAAAATAAAATAACAAGCCAGGTGAAACTTACAGAAGACAAAATTTACAAAGAGGTCACCTCAAACTTACATAATACAATCTTAACAAAGACAGCACCTGCAGCTTACATTATACATATGTACCAAAGAGGCCCCCTCAAACTTACAAAAAACAAAAGAAATAAATAAAAAGGGCACCTCATACGTATATATTACAAAAAGAGGGCACGTCAAAAATTTCACTGTACTGGGTTTGTCCCCAATAGTAGCCATGGTAATATTACAAGGCAAACCTTCTGGCTGTGGCCGAATTTCGAGTTGCATACTCGTCAAATGCGGCGACCGCGACCCATTAAGTTCATGACCCCTCCCACAGTGATGTCCCACTTTCCTTCTGCATCCACAATTTGTGCAAACTTCCTAAATAGTTCGAAGCCGGATTCCAGTTGTTGTTGCTTCAGCTGAGCCATTTCGTCTGATTCTTTGAATACAATAATTGCACTGGCAGGGGCATTTTCAATTCTAGCTCTGACAGCCTTCATATGTAGGAGATGCATCCGGGCTTGATAACGCGCCCGAATTGTGCGCTTTTTTATGACACCCCACCTAGCTTGGCCCTCTTTAATTTTGATAACTATGTCTGCATGGATATTTTTCTAGAACATGGTATTGGCTCGACATTGCTGCAGTCCATGGACCCAGTCTTCAGTGTCTTCTGTTGCTGCTTTGGCAGGTGTTTCGGTGTCCCCTCCTTCAGTAATGGCAAGGGTTGGGTTTGGTGTGGGGTTGGGGTCCATGGGTGTTGGGTATTTACTGTGGGTTGATGTGGCCATTAGTTTGCCCAAACTGCCATTCATTGTGATGTAGGTGAAATAGCTGCGCAGGCAGGGGGGTTTGACGGAGTAAGTGTGATGGAAATGTTGGGTGGATGCAGCTGGGTTACAATTAAATAGTGGAAGGTATTAATGACCAGGAGTAAATGACTGTGATGAAGTGGCGGGAGTTATTGGCGGCAGTTGTTGGGTCCAATTTTAGGCGGGAGTTATTGGCGGGAGTTGTTGGGCAACACGTTTGACTTGGGCTGTGCGTAATTGCGTATATAACTATTCTTTACCATTGGTTGGTGGTTGTTGTATGGGACCCTTGTTGAATTTACAATTTATTCCTTTTGTCCTCTTTCCCAATTTCCCTCCTGTACCAAAACTACAAATTGTCCCAAATGTATGAGTATGGTAATTTGACAATGTATGGGCCAATTACAAAAATGGACCATGAAAGTATTTGTGTTTCCAATTTCCTTTTTGCTGTCTTCCAAATTCCTTGATATGAGTTCCATTTTTGTATATAACGGTGAATTCCTAACTCTGATTTTTTACCATTTGCAAATCTTTGTAGGTGTATTCATCCCACATGACGTTTTATTCGCCTTGAAATTTTGGTTGGGACTGTATATGACTGTTTTGGTGGTATTATTTTTTTTTTAGATGGACTTGCCTATTGTCGTCATTTGTAGGGAATACTTTGTAATTTATGAACAAGTGTGTACAGTTGGTAAAATCAGAATTAGGGAACTTGCTACTAAGCTATTATTCATATGGCAGCACCTTCAATATTAATATAGTATAGAATTGTGATGAAGATTTTGTGTAATTTGTGTAGTCACTGTTGTTCAGGTGTGTATATTGCTACGGCCGATTATTCCAACGTTGACATACATTTATTCGTATTTGGTCCGGCTGTAATGGGCATATTACAATGCTGTCACTGACAGAGAGGAGTAATGAGTGAAGACTGATTTTGTAATGTAGTCATTGAAAGCAATATAAAACACACAACTTCCTCTATATAAGAGGGTCTAACCTACTCATTCAATTCCATATATATCAGAGACGAAAGCTGTACTAAAGCTCACCCTATTGTTGGTAACGAAAAGAAAGCTCCAGATTCAACCTAACGTTAACTATTTTTCAGGGTGCATGTGTGCATTATCCCCATTTGAAGTTGAAGATGTCAGACGTAATCCCTCCAAACGAGGTTGTTAGTTACCCAGGAGACCAGCCATGGCATGTCCCTTTCCCATCTCCACCTGGGACTCCAAATAACGATCCGACGTCATCCGAAAGTGAGGCTGACAACAATGATCCGCTAAAGAAAATAGCTGAAGTGAAGCATCACCTCCAATATTTGTGTACGGCAACGGATTGGTGGGAAACCAAATGCGATATTCATGGCTAGGTGATGGGCAACTTGACGAACAAGCTGAACAAAGCATTTGCTAGAGAAGTTAAGCAAACAATGAAAGCACAAACTCGAAGCGCGAAGTTAGCCTCGTTGACGTTACAATTGGAAGAAACAAAGAAAGACGCTGTCCACAAATTCACTGAATCTGAAGAATTTAACCATGAACTGGTTGAATGTTTTAACAATGGGTTCGAGATGTTCCGGGATTATGCTTCCGTCATGTCACCAGACTACAATTGGAGCGAAATAGATGTTGGTGGTGTCTGGCAGGTGCTGAATAGGGTTGGCCAGGGAATGGCTGATCATAGCCTTGTGCATGCAGCGAGGAAGAAGACCAAAGAATTGGATATATTCATGGACCTGTAAACATGGTGATTTTGTGGAAGGGTTTCTGTAGCTGGGTCAGGGTAAGTACGGGTGGAATCATTTTGTATGTATTTGGTGGCTTTTGTATGAATGTGGTGCCTTGTTTACGCCTTCCTCTTATTCTCACCGTTGAGTGGGAAATTACTTAGTTTGTATAAATTTGAAGTGCTGTAACGTGGAGGTGTGCTTATTAAACGTTTATTGGCCTCATATTAGAAGCATTAAGCATGTATATTGTGTTTGTATTGTATATTTATTGACTCATATTGCAATCGTATTGTGCTTATAGTATGGTTTTATTGCTGCTTTATGGATATACATCTCATATTATAGCCTCTACATCTGAGTAATGATAAACAATGACTCTAGCAACGGTCGTATATATGGAGGGTTTCGGACAGATCGATGGTTCTGACGCGCGGAATATCCATGGAAATATGGGACATATATCGATTCCAATAACAATTGGATACAAACCACGGACACTGTAAATACATGAAATTTTTTACTAACAAGACAAATAAAGTTATGAAAGCAATAATTAAATAGGAACAAAAAAAAGGATTATCGACATTTAAGTAATGAAGTAACAATTTGAAGGGATAGGTGGTAATATTCAGTACTTATTAAGTTCAGTAGTTATTCATTTCAGTACTTATAATGAACATTGGAAGTAAATAAGCAGTAACATGAAATGGATGAAATAGGAAAGAAATAAATGACATTAAGTAATGAATTTTGTGAGCAACAATATAGAACACTAATAAATGACTTTGTTATTTTGCAAAACAGGTTGGATTGGAAGACTTATAAATACCAGAGTCCATAGGCACTAATCACACACCGATGGGGTGTGCGTGTGTAGCTCAGAACCTAGAAGAAGGGAAGGGTTTCTTCCTCTGTGTGTGTGACTTGAAGTGAATAATTAACTATTTAAAAAGTCCATATCACGATAGTAGCGATGTGTTCACCATGTGTAGCTGCATGGATAGTTTCCCAAAAACTATATATAGTTTGGTCTATGGCAATCAGAACAATGAGAAATCATTAAGTACAACGACGCTCCCAGTAATTGCGTAACATTTGCATTTGAAGGAGTTTTATGTACGAGATGCAATTTTAGTTAGCCTTCTAGGCCCTTTCATTTTGGACACAAACCGTTTTCATTACACTACCAATAGGCGTGCAACAAAGTTACAATACAATACCAATACGGTGGCAACAAAGTTACAATACAATACCAATACGGTGGCAACAAAGTTACAACAGCATGACAATAGTGTGAATATAAAGACAGGAATACATAACGTGTGTAGGAAAGGAAACCAAGTGATGCCAACGTGACTACAATCACATTTCACAACACCAAATCGAATACAATTTAAATGAAAATAAAAGGTACATCAGAAACGAATAGAAATGCTAATCTGTAAGACACATTGGCCAGTGGAACACTGTTAAATAACAGCTGGTTTCCTTTTCACAGGTGGAACTGTATGTTCACCAATTTGTACTAATAATAGGCTCTCATTGCAAGGAACTTGTTACCTTGTTCCATATTCTTCACATGACCATTTAGTTGACGGACTTCCATCCCTGCAGCACCACCGAACCTATTCATGAACTTCACAGTTGATGACAACTGAGGTACAAACTGAACAACTGTAAAATCTGCGCAAATTGACACTTCAGTTCTTGAGAGGGACAGATTGTTTGCATGTATTTCGGTAGTGGCCCTTCACACCACACCTTGAGCATTATTTTTGCCGGGAGTCCTCTCCTTTGGAAGGTATTCTTTGCATTTTGCGACGGCCCAGCATAACCTTACAAACAAGAGGAAGGATTTTGACATTGTTCAAATGTTCGGGAATAACCCATGTGCCTTTAGGTGGAACAGAATAAATAGATTCAGCATATGCAGCTGCCCATGTAGCTCGTGTATAATAAGAAGACGCAAAGGAGTAGGGGTTCAATTTCAAGTGCCGACATACCGCAATAGCATGCTTGCACGGGAGTTGCTCCAAGTCAAACTTCCTGCACGTACAACTACGGTTTGCCAAGTGCACCAGACCATTCAAATCACCATCCAGAACATTATACTCGACATCATTGATTTTGACCACATTCATCCTTGACGCAGCATCTAACCTCTTCCTTAACTTCTGTTCACCCAAATCAGGGCACAATGTAGAATGACATTTCATTGCTAAATCTCGACGTTGATTAAACCAAGTGAGAAGTAGATTTGTGATTTCATCGATCAAGTGTAGCACCGGAAGCATCCTTGCAAAACGAAGAACTGAATTAATGGACTCCACAATATTCGTTGTCATCACATTATATCGTCGTCCATCACAGTGGGCCCGAGACCACTTCTGGATGCCTGCACGTAGTAGATAAGTTCGCACTCGCTCATTGTTTATCATCGAGAAGTGACGATTGAACTCCGCTAGACGATAAGACTTCGCTGCCCTTACAAAATACCCCAATATCGGATCCCGTTGCTTCAAGTGAAATGAGGCTTTCATATTGCCCTTCAAGTGATAAAAGCAAATCCATGGCTTGCCCCAGGAAAAACTCTACGCAACCCATGTTGTATGCTAACATTGCGATCAGATATGACAACAAGATTCGAGCAATCACCAATTGCACAATGTAATTTTCTCAAAAACCACTCCCATGCTGCATCCGTCTCCAAATCTCCAATCCCAAAGGCAACAGGATATATGTTGCGATTTCCGTCAAATGCGGTCGCAACAAACAAAACACCTTTATACTTGCACTTCAAATGGGTAGCATCAACAGCAATCACGGGCCGCATTGACGACTTAAATCCTCGTATGCATGCACCAATTGACATAAAAAATATAAGAAGTGGTCGGCTGCATCAGTCTGAATGTATGTCAAAGTTCCCGGATTTGTACGCTCCAATTCATAACAATAGGAAGGGAGAAGGGAATACGACTCTTCTGCAGACCCTCTCATTGTTTTGAAAGCTAACTCTCGGCTTCTCCAAGCTGTAGAGTAGCTTATGCTGACACCAAATTTTTTTTTTCACATCTGTCTTTATATCAGCTGCAGTATAAATGCTGCGCGAATCCTGAAATCTCCATTTAACACAGTCAGACACCAATTCGGCCGTAGCTTGAGGATGGTGACTACTTACAAACCTCAGATCACATTCATGAAGTGGATCGTATTTAACAACCTTAAACTCATGTAATCCAACTTTATATGCCCGAACTTTCCAAGGGCAAGGCACCTGCCAACAGCGAACACACAACCGACGCTTCCCAGATTGGACTGTTCTGAACCAAAAGTGGCCTCTAATTGCTGCTAAACTGATGGTTTTTAAAAGAGCAATCTTATTTGGATAAACTCGGCCAACCTTCAAATTTGCTTCCCAATTTATGCACGAAAGGCCTCCACCATAACCAATATATTCCACACTCTCACCATGCTTCGAATCAACTCGAATTGTATGCATTTCACTCGAACTTGATTGCCGGGGAGGTTCAGATTGCACCTGTCTACACTGCATAGTGGAGGGTTCCACATTGCTGTCCTCATGAGGATGCACAATTGGTGCAGAGTACGGTTCCTCCTCATTGCTAGGTTGATACAAATCAACAACTATGTTTTCACCGCTTTCAAAATGAACTTCTTGAACCCAATCACTCCAATTAAAACCATTCCCACCATTTTCAGTTTCATTGTCCGAAATTACCACATTTCTTCGTTCCACAACAAAGGTAGCAGGAGCATTGCTACTCTCAACGCTTACAATGCCATTGCACCCTTCAATACCATGACCTTCGATATTTTTCAAGCTTGCTACTAAAGGGGTTACTTTAGAGGCCATAACATCTGTGTTGTACTTGAGAAAATATTGAACATCATCATTGTCTTCAACCCTTATGTGCTTACTGACAGATGCGGATACAGGAACTGAATACTTCAATGTGACACTATATTTCGTGGGCTCTGCATCCATGATCTTATAAATGCGATGAACAAGGTCAGAAAACGTTACGTTCCGTGACACTATTATGCCTTTAGCCTCCCCACCTTCATAACTCTCAATGTTATCCTTCTTAACCCAACTTCCATTGTAGCATACCAAAATTCCAACTGTATCCATTTCTGCAAATAACATAAATAATGACTACACCGATTCATAACAATTAAACAGAAAAAATTGATGAATAAAAACATACACAACAATCATTCCACTACACATATCATCTTCTAAATCCTCAAATCTTCAAACTCAAATTTTAGCTGCTTCAACAAGGAACTTTTATTCCTTTTTGTTTTTTCTCTGATTTTGTACATATCTGTGGGTTCCAAGTTATTAACAAACTAACATACACATACAATGGCAGAAATATGAACCCTCTAACCCTCCAAGGCTTTTGCACAAATGTAAACACCTTCAACAAAAGGATCAGGTTGTGATAGAAAACGTATAATGTAGTACAAGCTCAATTACCAAATTCGAAACCAAAACACACAAACTATACTTCTTACCAAAACAAACCCATAATGCCAATAAATTCCCCACATTAGCATCTAAATTGAGCCTAACACTAGCCGTATTTACAAATTTTTAGGCCAGACAAAGTTAACATATGATTTTTCTGTGTGCTGTTATTTTCACCATTATCAAACACATTGCACTACTTTATACACGCATTCGGTCAATTTTAAACAAAATTCAAGTTCACCAGACAGATCCCACTGCAGATAATATCACAAACTATGAATTTTAACATATCATAACTCCTTCAAACTGAAAATTTAAGCTTTTATGCCCTCTGTGGTGAAAAGGGGCTGAACGATTTCATAATACACATACACTACCAAACCAATATCACAACTCACATCCATTCACAACGATGCCGGAAGTCGCCACTTTCGCTTCTCTGTGGACTCGCAGCAGTCACCTCGATCTGGAGGTCAACAATGGAGGCCGTGCCTTCCGGCTTCGCTGCGCCCAGACTAGGGTCCCAAATTTGAGGACATCTGGGTTATGACGATGGATGGGTTGCGAACTGGATTGCTCAGTGGCAACATGTCTCGCAACCTGGAGTTCCCCTAATTTTTGCCAACCTTCCAACATAGAGGAGAGAGAGTTTTAGGAGTTCAGACAAGTTCCCTTTCAGAAAAGGGGTGGCAAAGGGTTGCTACATCTGCTTTTATATGGAGGGCAGTTTGGTCATTTCTTATCCACAAGTGATTATATCAGAACACAATTTGTAACCTGATCATTTCAGAACACCACTTGTGAAAGGTGATTATATCAGCATATTTCCCAAAAAAAAATTCAGTTCCCAACTATATTTAAATTGTACCACATACTATTAAGTACTAGCATTCATAATTCATCAACCTCAAGCCACTGAGTATATATATTAAATATAAGCATATAATAAAATATTTAATTAATTTCTTGTAACATCCCACATCGACCAACGGAGAGGGGATGATGTGCCTTATATGTACATGCCCACCTCTATCTAGCATGAAGCATTTTGGGAGCTCATTGGCTTCGGAGTCATGGGAACTCCGAAGTTAACCGAGTTTGGGCTAGAACAATCCCAGGATGGGTGACCCACTGAGAAGTTGCTCGTGAGTTCCCAGAAACAAAACCGTCAGGGCAAGGGGGCCAAAGCGGACAATATCGTGCTACGGCGGAGCAGATCCGGGATGTGACATTTCTTGTCCACACCAAAATCCAGTTAATAAGCCGTTCCCAACTTTACACAACCAAACATAGTATAATACCTTTAGAAAAAAAAAGCGATTAACTAATCACCTAATCCAGTATTACCCAATCATAAAATTTAATAATACTCACAATAATAATAAATAAATGAATGACAAGATAAACTTCAAATATCATAATAAGACCCAAAAATATCTCAAAACATTAACCTAAACTCACAATCTAAACATAAACAAAATAGTTCATAAACAATCAAGCCTCGTTTACACGGTCGTTCTAGCACTTCTCGAAGGGTGAAACTACTTTGGAAGACTCACGGTCAACCGAGGGTCAAACTTTCTAAATTGGGTCAACCGGGCCCGCAGGGCCCACGACCTCCGATTTCTAAAACGAGAGTTCCTACTAGTTCAACAAGGTTTACTATACTTGTCCGGCAAGTTTGGTCTGAATCGAATGATCGGATCACTCACGATCGCACTATCGGACGGTTATCGTTTATCTATACTTTAAATTATTGAACCGGAGTATCAAGGACTCCGATTCTTGGCCTGCGAATTCCTGTATGATCCTAGAAGTGCCTAGATCAATATATTTGAAAATCAGATCAATCCAACGGTCCGAACAAATCAAACCCGGATATCACCTAATATGCTATATCTAATCGACAATCAAACGGTAACCAAAATGAAATCCGAGCATACCGTTGTGCTTGGGACGACATGAGGATCATTTTAGGACCAAAGCGATTCCGGAGATAGGAAAATCTCCAAACCGCCAGTCAAGACCTAAACCTACATGATCAGGACAATGAATGGAGCAACTTTGTTCTTGGACCAACTCCAAAAAGTGGACGGAGATGGTCAAAATCAAGGGCCGAAACTGGCCAAAACTTCAATTGCTTAATTGACAACCAAAACGCAGAAATTGATCCTAAATGACCCAACCAGCAGCTA
Organism: Prunus persica; assembly: GCF_000346465.2. Classification (NCBI taxonomy): domain Eukaryota; kingdom Viridiplantae; phylum Streptophyta; class Magnoliopsida; order Rosales; family Rosaceae; genus Prunus; species Prunus persica. The sequence continues at coordinate 16,188,467 of NC_034014.1, forward strand.
GAACACACTCAGAGGATGAAAAAGCATGCCTCTATCGCAAAATTTGGTAGCTAGCAACGTCCGAACAAGCTCCGAAAAATCTGGGTAAAAATCGGCCAAAATCGAGCTCATTCCGGCCACAGACGGTGGTGGCTGGGGTGGCTGTGGGGCGGGATGAGTAGAGGGGAGCTAGCCGGTCATTTTGGGACTAGCCCCAGCTTCGATGGCAGCCGGAGGTGGCCACTACAACCACAAAACCAACCGGCAGACTGTTTGGGGGAGGGGGGTGTCGTGTGAAGGAGAAGACTGGGGAGAGAGAGAGAGAGAGAGAGAGAGAGAGAGAGAGATTTCATATTTTTAAAAACCCTTTTGAGAAAATTACGGTTATGCCACTAGGCTTCTGTAGATCATAACTTCTTCATTACAACTTCGATTTGAGCCCACTACGTGTCTGTGGACTCATCTCGACGTGCTCAACCCAACGGTGCCCCCAAAATTCCCAAATTCTTTCCCGAACAAAACGTCAACTTTTAACCCATTAAAATATTCTCGGGGTAAAATTGTCTTTTATGTGATTATTTTATTAATTAAATATTAATTTAGGATCGGGTTATTACAAATTACATAAAAGTGTACATTTGGCAAGGAAATCCAATTCTAAGAATCCTAAACCTAGCATACTCATGCCCCTTTTTTTGTATGCCCTTTTGGTTTATGAATGAAATCTTATTCTCATAAATAAATAAATAAACTTTCAAAAGACAAAAGCCTCACTAATAACTTGGTCCTCTCATTCAATTTTTTCCCACAATTTCTCAATTTCTCTTACTCCATATAAAAATACATCTTTCGCACAAATATACTAAAGGGCAAAGTAATATTATTATTTTGTTTATATTTTAAAAATATTTGATCTCTTTTTTATTCATAAAAATAAATAAACTTAAATGAAATTAGTGTTTATATCGAAATTTAACATGCTCCTATGGGTTTATATTTTCTCACAATCCATAAATAAATAAAAAATACATTTTTCTTCCAAATATTCAACCCCCAAAATAATATTCTTATTTGGTTACGTTTTTAAATACTTAATGTCTTATTATTTTCTCCAAAAATTTCAAAATTTCTCTTATTCATTCATAAAAAAAAATTACTAAACTTAAACAATAAGTGAGCATATTCTGTAAGTAACGAAGTTTATTGACAAACATTATATGTAATCTTAATCACACAATCCCACCATGAAAGTAAGTTTTATAAATTTGTTTTGTTAAATTAGTAGATAATTGATTAAATAAACATGTGTCAAAGTTTCATTCAAAATTTCAATATTTTCCAAATGATTTCCATGAATTTTATTACATTTTTACCGATATTTCAGTTGAAATTTACGAGTTTTGGACCCTCGATATTTCTGAAACGACTGATATTTAATACTTTGGATTGAACGAATGGAATGAAGGGCTAGGATTAAATCATTTAGGGTTACAGCTGCATTTTGAATGGCTGAGATTTGTACACTTCAGTGAGGTAGTTTTGCATCAAAGGTCGTGATTAAAACACCACATAGCTTTCCTATTCCAATTGGAATTATAAGTTGCACTCCTTAGCCCAACTAGCTTGCAATTAGAAATCCAAATCCAATTTGTTTTCCTCTTCTTGTGATAACTAACTCTCCTAATTGCATGACTGACTAATGTAACTTGTAACCGACTCCAAAAATGTCCGCCTAGGTCATGTGATCAGCCATATAGGCTTGCTTGATCACTTGGATGATGACAAGGCACTTTGACAAAGATTCATCAAAGATACTTCCATAATGAGTCTTTCTTCTTATTCCAACTTCAAGAATGCAGCAAGAACGTCTTTTTAATCTTCAAGGCTCCAAGAGTAGGTTTCTTGATCATCAAGATAGGTTCTTGATACTTTCTATGCACGCCACCTTCCAAGATTCAATCTTTAATGCTTCTTTCACACGCACCGGCCTTCTTCTCACTTTATTGATTGCACCAATGCCCTAAATCGGCTCCATTTTCACTTTTGTGCTCAATTGACCTACAAAACACAAAAACAAAGTAAATGATAGAAAAAAGCAGGGAACTATGCATAAAAAGTAAGTAAGACTAGCTAAAAAGATAGGAAATTATGAACTCGTCATGGTAATGACGTGGAAGTAACAAGGAAATACTCCAGTTGGAAATTTGAAATAAATAATTTATAAAAAAAATAAGAAAAGTCTTTGTTGTTGGATAAAATTCTAAGTCTAAATTGTTCTTAGGGACAATTTGGTTATATAAAAATTGCATTTAATGTTGGCCTTGGTTTCCCATGGGAAGGGAAAATAAAACTCAATTTGAGTGGAAGGTTTCATTTTCCCCTTTTTTTTCCCATGTGCCAGGAAATCATTTCCTATACCTTGACTTACCAAATGATTTCCAAAGATTTACGCACCCTAATCTTTTAATTAAATGAAAGAGTAATTGATCTTTGGGACACTACATAAACTTTTTCGTCACCTGACCTAAACTTTTACGTTCTCTCTAAAATTTTCAGTTTTCTCTCAATTTCCCTCTCATTTCCGAAAAGCTGCGTGTCTGATTCTCACTTTCCCTCTCTTTTACATTCTTCCTCGTCTTCGTCTCCAAAATTTGATAACGAAGAAAACTTTCTTTGCAAGCCAAATGTATTTTCTCACTCCATTTTTTTTTTTTTTCAGTTTCCCTATCATTTGAAGTTTTTTTTTTTAAAGAACGAGTCCCACTTATACGGATGAATTCTGCAGCATGGTGATAGCAGCACATCAGATCACTAAGGGAGTTGCCATTGGGGTGGCAAATTCCCTTACTGCTCTTTTAGCTTCATCCGCCATAGATGGGGGTGTCGGAAAAATCCAACGTACCTGAAAATAAAAATAAAAATTCTAATTAAACTCTGAATTAAAATATATTGATATTAATAGAAAATAAAACAGTCCCCGGCAACGGTGCCAAAAACTTGTTGTGAAATTATTGCAAGCGCACAATCCGCACAAGTAATATAGAAATAAGTAGAGTGTTGTTCCCACAAAGACTATAATTTTCTATTAACTACCAATTATGATTAATTCAAAATTTTATTTGAACAGTTGATTAAAAAGATTGATTGACTTAAGTAAACAAAAGCAATTATGAAAAATAGCAATTTAATTAATGATGGAAAATCAAGTTGATGAGGCACTAGAGCATCTGATTTCACCATAACCAATTCCACTTAATTCTTATAGCCAATTAACCATAATTACTACCCATGCTGACAGTTGGTTTTTCCTAATTCATTTGATATCCCCTCTCGGGCTCAACCAATAGTATTCCTAATTAACAACTCATTCTCTCTCAAGCAAAGGATTTAGAAAATCAAGAACCTATTAAGTTCTATGAGAACCTGCATGAGTCCAGTTAGTCCCTCTCGGACACTCATTCAAGACATGGTATTTATTACGAGAAGCAAACACCAAATATCTCCTCTCAGTCTCCGCTTTGATCATCAAATCAATTAAATATTGCCCAGGTATTCAAAGCATTAAGAACAGTAACAAATACTCAACATGGAATAATAATCAAAAATTAAAATAACTATAAAAATTAAGTATTCATGGTTAGGCTACATCGTAGCCCTAGCAAGGAAAATTAGGTCATGACAAAAGAAAAGTGAAACAAGAGAATTGTTGTCATAAAACCGATTTGGCCGATGGATTTGATCGCTGGATTCTCCACAGAAACACCTTCGAAAGCTCCTAAAGTAGTGCAGCAGCAAATTCTTGGCTCTATATTTCTTTGGGTGTACGAAAGTTGGTGGAAAAATATAGTGGAAAAGATGATCGTCCCTAGAGAGAGCTTAGGGTGACCTTATATAGTGTAAACAACTAACCCTACTCTAAAAAGGTATGGAAAAACTCTCCTAAAGCAAAATAAAATTCCAAACAATTAAGGGACCTCAATTAGGATTATAAAGCGTTTAAAAAGATTTTAAAAATCTGGATGTATTCAATTTGGATGTATTCAAACTTTAAAAGAGGTTTTACAAGTCTGGGTGTATTCAGTTCGGACTTATATGAACTTTTAAAGAGTCCATTCAAATATGGGTGTATTCAATTAGGATTATAAAAAAGTTGAATCAAATCTAGGTGTATTCAAAAGGTCATATATTTGGAAGGATTTCATTAAGTGATAAATTTTCGTAGGTTTAAAGGGGAGAGTTCTAAATAACAAATACCAAAATAAATCCAACCTCCCTCCCAAGTATTTCATCAGATGTTTTTTTGTTGCCCTAGCTTTTCTCTCTGCGAAGACGAACAACTTCCTTCCTCCATCTGTGAAGGTATGCTCCCTATTTTTTCTTTGATATACCTTGTTGGGTTTTCTTTTTCCATTTTTTCTTCATCGTGTTTTCCTTGTTAATAGGTTTATGCTTGTTACTAGGGTTTATGCTTGTTACTACTTTTTCTTCTGAAATATCTATATATGACTAGATAGAAAATTGAAATAATTGACAAGCTTTCTATAATCAAACAAAAAAACTGAGACAAATATAAATGAACATTAAAAAAATGAAAATCCAAAAATTTTAACTTTTAAATGCTGTTTTGGAAGCCTAAACGACCTCAAAAGCCTAAAATCCACCATATGTCACGGCAAAGCCGTGAGTTTGACTCATGGCATCATTCCCTTTTCAAATCATACACCCCAATCAGAGTTCGGACGCCAAATCTGCAAATTCCTACTGTGTCCTTTTTCCATTCAACATAAGATGTGTCATGTTTAATCTATGGTTGATGATGTACATTTTTTGTTTATTTTTTATGCTGTATTTTGTGATTGACATGATAAAATTCATAGCTGCACTCAAATGGAGTCTGAAAATACACAACAAGTAAATGGAAAAGGGAAGAGCAAACAAGATTATAATGCTTGGACTGTGGAAGAGAGTAGAATGTTGTTGCAACTCATGGTTGATGCTACAAGCCATGGATGGCGTGATGCTAATGGAATGCTAAGCAAGGCAACTGTAGAAACCAAACTACTCCCCAAGATTAATGAAAAACTTAGGTGTCACAAAACCTATTCTCAATACCAGAGTCGGCTGAAGTACTTTAAAAGAGAATACCAGAAATACTCACAGCTTCTCCGTCACAGCTTTGGGTTTGGGTGAGATCCAACCACAAAGAAATTCACTGCTCCTGAAGAAGTTTGGAAAGACTACTTTAAGGTTAGGTTATTAAATTTTCTTTAAATAATTTCGTTTGGTAACTTGAATACATAATCTGTTAAATAATTATTTTTTTATTATTGTTTTTGTTATAGTCCCACTCAAAAGACACAAGTATTCAAACAAAAACTTGTGAGGACTACGAGGATCTGCAAATTGTAATTGGGAATGCAACTGCTATTGGAAGAAACTCATTAGGATTGGATGATGATACTGATGGAAGAACTTTTAGGGCGGAAGATAGATATGTTGGAATAGAGGACTTTGTCTTTGATGATGAAAGTCAGGAGGATGAAGAAATTTATGAAACAATTTAGAATTTATTAATGGCGATTCAAGTAGTAGCTTATGCATTGAATGAGATTATGATGCATAGTGAAGAAATTGAACATCCATTAACTCGGCGACCAATTACTATGAAGGGATATAATTATATACAACATGTATTGAATGACGATCCAGAGCATTTCCGAGAAAGGTATAGAATGTATCCTGATGTGTTTCAAAAGTTATGCAGTATTATTAGAGAAAAAACACTCTTACAAGATATAAGATTCATTTGTGTAGAAGAAATGGTTGCGACCTTTTTGCTTATTGTGGGTCAAAATAATAGATATTGTCTAGTACGTAATACATTTGGCCAATCGCACTTCACTGCTAGTAAAAATTTTAACAAAGTTTTAAAGGCCTTGAACACAATAGCACCGGAGATGCTAGCCAAGCCTGGATCCGCAGTACCGGCAAAAATAAGGGAAAGTACAAGGTTTTACCCATACTTTAAGGTAAATGTGTTATCTGGTGCAACTTGTTTTATTCAATTTTTTTATGTTTAATAATATCTTTTAAACTTTTGGGTTTATTTCAGGATTGTATCGGAGCTATTGACGGCACACATATTCCAGCAATGGTAACGAGACGCAACGTAAGTAGCTATCGTAATCATCACAGTACGATATCACAAAATGTATTAGCAGCTTGTAAGGGTGGGAGGGCTCAGCTCATGATTCAAGAGTACTACAAGATGCTTTAACAAGGAGGAATGGACTTAAAGTGCCACAAGGTATTTTTAAATTTTCAAATTTTTCTTATAGTTTACATTAGCTCATACATTGGATACTAACATATATGTAATCTATTATCAGGTAAATTTTTCTTAGTGGATTGTGGATTTCCAAATCGACGCCAATTTTTGGCTCCATTTCAAGGTGTTCGATATCATCTCCAAGAGTTTGGTGGTCAAGGTCGTACACCTGCAAATGAAGTTGAGTTGTTCAATCTTCGTCATTCGTCCTTGAGGAATGTCATTGAGAGGATATTTGGTATATTTAAGTCACGATTTACAATTTTCAAGTATGCACCTCCATTCCCATATGCGACACAAACAGAGATAGTGTTAGATCTGACGAATTTCCTGTTGAATTGGAGGACGAATCTTCTTCATCTTCATCGTTACCAGCTAATGAAAGGGATCCTGAACTAGTTTTCCAAACACAAGAACAGCAACGATGGAATGCTAATGAATGGAGAGTTGGTATAGCTTTGGATATATGGAGAGATGCTTGGTACAATGACAACAATGAGAATCAAGGATAATGAATGAACGTTAAATATTTTCTTAAACTTTTCTTTCAAATTTGTAATACATTTGTCACTATATTTCTTATGAATTTTGCTTTTTGTTAGACATAATTTTATTTCATGTTGTTAAAGGAAAAGATGTTATGAATTTGATTTTTTATTTCATCTTTTTTATATACATCAATGTTACTATATACGTTGACAACATTGAAAGTACTGTGCAAACAGGTACTATGCATACGAAAAGTACTATGCATATTTGACACAGCATTCATGGTCAAATAGGTACTGTGCATACGAAAAGTACTGTGCATATTTGAAACAGCATTCACGTCAAATAGGTACTGTGGATACAAAAAGTACTGTGCATATTTGACACAGCATTCTTGGATTATTCTTTTCATTTTGAACTGTGCATATGTTCTTCCATCGCAAACAAGTACTTTTTGTTTTTGCTTTGGGTAACAAAAACAAATTTGATTGAAAAATTTCAAGTTTCTTTCTTTAAATGACAAGGATGGGGATAAAATGAAATATACTGTCTACATAAGTCTAGAATAAAAGCCTATCAAGTTCTATGAAAGCTTAAGAAAGTTTATTAAAAAAATTATACAGAAGTCTTCTAAAAGTCTATCAAGTTCTATACGAATTATAAAGTTCCATCAAGTTCTATGAAAGCTAGCACTTAAACAAAATCTTTTTAAACGCTCTAGAATCCTAATGGAATACACCCCCCTAAGAAAACAAACTAGGAAAGAATCATTCTTTGACTTGGAAACATGTCAGCCAACTTGCATGCATGTTTTGGGATCATTCCACTTCCTAGAAAATTCTGGAAAAATATGAGAAACGTAGCTTTATGTCTAAGCTTTCCTAGAATATATTACACGCCACTAGGAAAAATACGAAAGGTCTTCAAATCTTCAATCTTCCACAACAGTGCAGTTCTGGCGGGATTTTAACTTAAGCTATCTTGACTTGCAAGTCTGGAGCATTTGGCTTGGTAGAAAATTATGAAACTTTGACACAATGATCTTCAATGTCTTAACTTTCTTTTCCAATTAGCCTTAATCTAAAATTCATTCGAAAAGTCAATTTTGCAGTCGAAATCCTTCCAAGAGTGCAGAATAGCTGAAAATAAGGAAAGTAATGTAATAATGCTCTTTTTAATTAACTTTCCCTATAAAAATCAAATATAAGATGTATAAAAATATAGGAAATAATGCACTTATCACTTGATCCCTCAGTAAGGGTACGTAGGGAGCCTGGGCTCTCACCCAAGTGCAGCCGCAAGATATACCATATTTTTGGACTTTAATTTGGTTTGTGGTTGTGACGGGGCGGAAACCTGTTTTAGATTGATGAATGATTGTTGAAGTCTTTACAACTACTTATGACTGTGCATGCTGAGGTTTGGACATTTTAAACTGCATTTTAACAAGTTGAAAATTTTGGTTAAGTCTGTTTTTTAGGGGAGACTCTGCCGAAATTTCAACAGAAAGTCTCGACCGTCTCCTCCTTTGATTTGGAAGAGAGATTAGGATGTTAACAAGTGGGCCCGGCATCGGTTGGATGTTGGAAAAACCACAGAATTCGTCACAGATTTCGAGGGATTCGGGGCGGGTCCTGTCATCTCCCCCTGAAAAGAATGGGTCATCGGAGCCAAGAAATAAGCAATATTTTCATACTTCAAGGTAATGGGGATACGTCAATAAACATATCATTTGCAAAGAGAATTCAAGCACAAGTCACAAGAGAACCTGGCTCTGATACCAAGTTAAACAAAGTTAGGCAAATATTCAGTTATGCCCATATGTGTATTCTTCTCCAATGTAGAGGTATTTATGAAGAAGTATAAAGATGTGTTAACCCTAAATAACATAAAAAATAGAACTAAATTATAATAGAAAATAAATCTCAATTATAATAAGACTAGCCAAATAAATAAGTAACCAAATCAAAGTCCTAACTACATAAGAAGTCGCCAACACTTCTCACTTCGAAGAGTTCTTTCCTATATACACGTTCAGGTGCTATTGCACCAGTGCTCCTGACAAACTGAACAAAAAACACCAAATAATTCACATGCACATCAAGACAAAAGCACTCAAAAGCAGAAAGCTTAAAATAAAGCCAAAAGGTGCACTCGTCAAGGGAATCACAGAAAATTTGAAATAAAGCCAAATTCCCTCATATCCAAAACAACCAACCTCTCTTCAAAGTAAAATGGATGAAAGAAATATAGATTACAAGAGGAAGCCAAACTACAATAATATCATAGAAAAGGAAAACAACAAGCATATCAGCATCAGATAGGAATTTGGAACCAGAGCCACTTCACTCTTGAGACACAGGCATTCATTTAAATGGCACTGAAAAAAGAACTTGGACTGGGAGGGGTTGGGATGTCCACGGTCCCTTCCAGCATCAGCAGAACTTTCTTCATAGAGGGACGGAGCGATGGCTCATCCTGGATGCACCAAAGTCCCACTTTAATCATCCTTTCAAATTGCCTTCTCTCTATCTCTTCATCACCCGCTAATTTGCCAAGTTCACCCTTCTCAAAACAATGGGAGGCCAATTCATCCAAAATAGCCTCCTCCTCAGGAAGACTCCAATCCACGTTCCTTCGACAACATATGATCTCCAACAGCACAATTCCGAAGCTGTAAACATCTGCTTTAACCGTTATCGGCATTTTCCTATGCCACTCCGGTGCAACGTACCCCTTGGTTCCTCTGATTCCAGTAGTGGTTCTAGTTTGGTCTGCCTTAAGCAGCTTTGCCAATCCAAAGTCGGAGATTTTCGGGCACATGAACTCATCTAGTAGTATATTTTGAGGCTTTATGTCACAATGGATGATCTGTGTATCACACTCTTCATGGAGATAAAGAAACCCCCGCGCTATGTTACGAGCAATGCCCATTCTTTCTTCCCAAAATGGTTGCCTTTCACGGGTGAAGAGCACATCTGCAAGTGAGCCGTTGCTCATGTACTCATACACCAAAAGCTTTTTAGCTCCGTCAAGGCAATACCCAAGTAAACGGACTAGATTCTTGTGATGGGTTCTCCCAATAACTCTGATCTCAGTCTGAAATTCTGTTTCCCCTTCAGCTGCAACTTTCTCTAGTCTTTTGACAGCAACTGGTTTTTGGCTACCCAAAATCAGCCCTTTATAAACTGTTGACGAGGCTCCTCTACCAAGCTCTTCCTTGAAATTATTAGTCATCTTTTCTAGCTCTTCATAAGCATATCGTCGCAGTGCCACACTCTCATTCAATTCAAGGTCACCATTCACAGCTCTCATTCTTTTATATGCCCAGACATTGTGTTTCCACAACACAATCACGGAAATCACCAACAAAATGGATCCAAAAGCAGTAAATGAAAGACCAATAATCAGGATGTCAGTTCTACCTTTTTTCTTGCTTCCTGGTTGAACAATTCTAGGTTCTGTACCTGGTTTTGTAGGTACACCTACCTTGATGAGAGCTATGTTTGAAGTTCCGATGTCTCTTCTACCATATCTCAAAGGAAGCCTCTGCTTTCTGCAGTTTGTACCGTCAAAAAGCGCAGCTTCACAGTTACAATCCTCCAGACAGCCTTGTATGCAAGCGTCTTTGTCAGATAATCTCGAACTCATATACGAAACATCTTCCCATGTTGTGCTTTCCAGCTCTTCCATGGTGTAAGTGAAATTCTCATTCCTGTTTTTGCACGCATCCGCAACAAAATTCCTCTCGCACCCGGATGTCTGATTTCCCTGGCTGACAGATTCGAATCCCGGAAGACATCTACAGTCAGCCTGTAGATCAATTGAGACACAATAGCTATTCAATCCGCATAGGCCTTTAGGGACACACTCATCCTTGGAAGACTCCCACTCAACTAACCAAGTTGCACTCTTTTTCAAATCATGTGAATACAAACGAAATATCCCACCTACATCAATTCTCATAAGATAAAGTTTTCCTTCATCAGTAGGAAGACCTCCATCTGTTATATTCCGAATATTCGAACCATTCCTGTTGAGCAAGTAGAGATGGCCATCAGCACCAAAATTAAGTGTCACATTCTCTCCCTCACCATCAGTGAAAGATGAATAAAAAGAATAAACACTGGTGTCTGGAGTATCTACAGGGTATTGAACAAGGTTTCCATCATTTTGCATTTTGAGACGGAAAATCCCCGTTGAGTGATCAGCTTCTGATTTCGCAGAGAAAAGTTCGTCTCCTGATAAAAGGCGTTGACTGGGCAAAAGGGTGTCGGTTGGATGATCAAAGCTCTGCCATACTATTTCCCGACCAGAATTGTACAGTACGAAATTACCCGAATCAAGCATGGAAGCATAAGAAGCAGGGCCAGAAGATTTTGCCAAGTAATTTTGGCCTTCTGCTGTTGGCAAGGCAAGGCCGTCACTTGTGAAGAGCAAGGTGGCATTGTTGGAGACTGGTGGATCATCTCGATTCGCAGTCCACACGACCGTCTCTTCGGGAATTCCAGCAAGAAATATCCCAACAGCATAGCCATTGCCTTGCCTGTAAAATCCAAAGGCATATAGACCAGAACGTGACAGCCATGTGGAGTTGGTGGTTGGTGTTAATGAAGAGCCCCGGCTTATATTCGACTGCATCTGTTGTGCTTCAGCAGCAACAAATGCCAAGGCAAGAAGAAGGCATGCCATGCAAGCCATCGAAAAATGATCTCAGTGTAACTTGTCTTCCTCTTCCTTTGTTTTTTTTTCCTTCTGCAGCACTCCAGAAAATTGGTTCCAATGCAGTATGAAGTTCTAATTCTGAATTTCTGTTTAATTTAAGGTGGATTGTGTAAATGAATTCTTACGTGTTTCTTCTCTCTCTGTGGAGTAGTTTTCCACCCATATGTAATTCACTTTACCATAAGAAGATTCAAAGGAGAGATACAATAAGTCCTAGTCCGGTCGAATGCGTTGACGGAGACTTTTGGGTCCATGTAATTAACTAGACACAGACTGAGACTTCGTTGTCAACATGAATTTTCAGAACCGATATTATGATCTGAAGAATTAATTTTATAATTAAGTCAGCAAATTGACATCACTTACGTGTCCAAAAGATGCACCAAATTTTCCATTAAATTTTTTGTTCAAATTCTTTATTGACTTTATCGTCAGATTGTTTAACTTTCTCCTAAATTTGTCGCTAATGGTAGGTCCCAGAATTTGTGAACTTGACTTTGTAGACTTTTCCAATCTGATGTAAGGAAAACTAGTCAAGTCGTTTTCTTCTTTATGGACAATGAATCGGTCCAAATCAAACCATTCAGGTGCATTTTTCTTCTTTCATTTTAGGGTTTTTTACGGTTTGCCCCCTGAATTATTTGTATATTCTCAATTTAACTCCTTAACAAATTTTTCGATAAATTAAAGACTTCAATTGTTTTTAAATCGCCAATTGAGGACCTTTTTAACAATTTTTTGTCAAAATTAAGGATAAATTCGTCATTTAAAATAATTAGCATTTAAAATAAGAGATATTTAGTGATATACCCATTTCCAGTACTAATATTATAAATAAACCCTACACAATTGAATTTCTATAAACAAACCCAAAAAATGACAGCTGGCCTTATTGAATTTAATATTAATTATTAAATTACTTTGATGCCCTATTAAGTGTTTTGGATATTTTTATGAGATTTTGGAGTTGGACTTGTTTTAAGAAATTGATGGCAGTTTTGTAATTTATAAGAAGTTAAAAGCTTTTTTGTTATGTTGTAAATGGGTTTTGGGTGTGTTTCTAAAGTCCATTTCATATGGGGTATTTTTATAATTTGGGCCTCCATATTGGGTATAATAGTGAATCTCCCTTAAAATAATCGACTCAACCTCGACCTCCCCCTTCCCTTCCCCATCCTTCCCCTTCTGTCTCCCCCCTCTTCCTCGCCTTCCCCTCCTTCCTCTTCCATCTTCCCCACCCTCCACCTTTGATCTCTCTGTCCTTACACTCCCCTTCCCCCGCTCCCAATACCAGACCCAGCCGCCCAAATCTCTCCACTCCACTCCCCGAATTCGGTGGCTTCTATCCAATTCATGGAGAACCCAAAAACCGACGAGGTCTCAAGATTAGGCTAAACCCAATTGAAAACGAGCCTTATGCTTTGGATGATGGGTCTATGGAGGCTGGGTTTGAAAATCAAGAAAAGCCAGCATCTTTCGCAAGCCAGCATAAAGAAAATCCATTTTTCCTCTATTGTTAACCTTTGTGTTGGGATTAGACAAGCCAAGAAAGGATTAGATCCGGAATCTCCATTGCTTTAGGATTCGAGAGCAACCATAAAGCAGCCACGACCTCTTCCCTTCTTAGTCTCTCTTCGACACAACGCAGCCCCAGCCCTCGACGTCGTCGCATAACACCACTTCTAATTTGGATTAATCTTAATTTTCAGCAAAATTACGAATTTGGCCTTAATCTAACGGAAAAGTGGATGGTGTTCTTAAGAATCTGACAGTAGGCCCTCAATAGGTGGTTTTAAAATAATTGCAGTTCTTAATTTACCAAAAAACTTATTTAGGGCATAAATTAACAATATAAAAATAGTTTGGGGGGTAAAACTCCAGAAAACCCTTGGTTTTAATACCCTACTACGTAATTTTCACGGAAGAAGATAAGCAAAGGCATCATCAAAAAAGAAACTTTACAATCTCATTCAACATGGCTATTGACCAGTTTAGACCAGTTTAGCCTTTAGAAGTCCTTGCTTTGTACTGATGGCTTCTAGTTCCAAAACCATCTCATACGTTATACTAATGGAACCTGCTACTCAAACATTCCTAGAGTCCCTTCTTTTAACCCAAAAAAAAAAAAAATACATACATTCCTTGAGTCATTATGAATAACAAATCAGTAGCAGCGTGACCATATTACAGACATGCCTCAGCATTTAGTTTAAAATAATCTAAACTAGATGGTTTCCATACAATTCTTGTACAAGAAGAATGTTATCGTTTTTTCACACCAGTTCCAACTTTTTTTTTCCCCCCCAAAATGAAAGGGAGCTAAAGAGGACCAATAAGAACAAATCCAATGTACTAAATTTATATTAACTAAGGTGGGGAACGTAAGAATGTGCCTTACCTGTTGAGAAAAAGTACAATCACAAAAAGTTAGGAGAGACTTTCTGGATCAGTATTACCGAGGGAAGACCCAGAATAGACTGATGATGAGCAAACGTGCCCGATCTTTAAGTTTTTTCAGAAGGAATGATGATGCAAAACCTAGATTTTATCATTTGAGGAGGAAACTTAAGTTTCCAAATATTATAGAAATAAGAGGCTAAGTGCACTGCATTCATGCTTGTTTACGAGACGAAGGAAAAGATAGAACATTTGTTACAAGGGGGAAGAAATATAAGTAGTTCTATGAACACAATTCATTATTCATATAATGTAATGTACTCGTTGTGGTATAAGTGTATTAAAAGATGCATTTATAAACAAGTAGTCATTTGTGTGTAGACAGCGCAAATAATGACAGTTTTGAAGTACCTGGAACATCAACAAGACAATTTCCAATAAACACAAGCGACTCAGTTAGCTGCTACAGTACAATCAAGCTTCACGTCTCATTCAAGGATCAAATTCATCTCTCACTCTATTAGGTGGACTTCGAAGCTTTGTCCAGGATGTCAAAAACACTTTGTAGAGTCATCTCCTCCACAATAACAACCTTGTCTCTTGATTTGGAGCCAGAACCAATAGAAACCTGCCTTCTTTTTACCCCTAAAACCTGTAATTTGGGAAGAATGAGAATTTGAAGTTTCCAAGCATAAACATTAATGGTTGAGCAGACCAAATAAACTCAGGGGTTAAGACCTCAAAACAAAATTGATAAATTAGGTGCATGCAACTCAAAACCATTTGGCAATGGGTGTAGAGGCCTTAGGATTTCTAAAGTAAGATGCACGGCTTAGAATGCCCAATATGAAACTTTATATTCTTGCTAAAAAATTATTAGAAAACTATGCTACATTTCACTCATGATAATACAAATTAGACCCTCAAAAGTATAGGCCTCATTCTGTAAAGTGAAATTAATCTTCCCTTCGAACTTTCTCAAGAATCTGTTCTGTCACAAATCCTTTGCCAACCCTGCCACAAAGCTACTGAGCCACCTTATCTTGCCAACTTATAAACAAATGATCGGTACAGAAGTATATTTTCATGTATATGTGTGTGCACGACTTTAGAATGTATTTGAATGTAGAAGTTCAACATACTTAAAGTCATAAATGAGTAACTGAAAAATGATAACAAAAATATATCTCTAGAAACAATACCAGCTGAAGTATATAATCTACCCAAAATGCAAATCAGTGTTTGACCAAATAATCTATCAAATCTATTCTTTCTTACTAGCTAACTGCAGTGTAGATAGGATGGACGGGTGGTATGAAGTGGTCCAGGAATAGACATTTTATGCTTGGGGGAGAAAGAAGAAATCCACCCTTCACACCCTGCACTGTGGCTATTCTTGGCCACATCACACATCATCTTGAAATGAATAAATTAGACATAAGGAAACCTTAGAAGAGCTCATTTCCACCCCTTGCGCCTTTCCACAAGCTCATGCCATGAGTAAGTTTGTTTCACCATTTCAGATCACCACTTCACCTCACTTTTCTCTAGTTTGGCTCAATATTTCTCTCCTTTGCAAGACCAAATCACTTCACAATCAAAGGTTGGTTAAAGCAACGACAATCTCAACCAAAAAGATACAAACAAAACATCACTTCCCCAACAAAGCTCGGTTAGAGCAACAGCATTAGACCAACAAATTACAAATTAAAGCATCACTTCCCCAATTGAAATTAGCATAAGCAATCACAATGAATGTTAGGATCTTTCAAGAACCACACAATCTTCTTAAGACACAGCACACTAATCACAAAAACCCGAAACAAGTAAATGCAACTCCAAGTCTCCAACCCACTAACAATAATAGGATGATGCACCAATCCGTATAAAAAAGCTCAAAAAACAAAAAAAAAAACAAAAAAAACAAAAAAAGACAAAAAAGGTTGAAAAGGGATAACCCAAAAAGAAACAGGACCAACCGAGCTGATGTAGTCGAGTAGGGCTGCATTAGCTTCCCCGTCCTTCGCAGGCGCGTCTATTTGCACCCCCAACGCCTCATCACTGAAATCTTCATTTCAAAAAAATAGAAAATTATATTCTATAAATACACAGACCTATACATATAAAAATAGAGAGAGAAAGAGAAGGACCAGTGATGGAGGCGATTTTGGAACCAGGCTTGGCGTGTATGGTTATGGCGACTGAGGAGGGAGGTATGTACCGAATAGAGGTTGGGAAATTGTTGTTGGGGTTTACGGGCTGAGTTGACTCGGCCGGGTTGGCCTTGGCCTTGGCCTTGCCCTTCTTGGCTGGTGCCATTTTTTTGTTTTTTGTTTTTGTTTTTGTTTTTCCTCTCTCTCTTCCCGCTTCAGAAGCAAGACTTCATCGGCAGGGTTGGTCTCAGGGTTCTTGTTTGGAGAGTTAAAGGCCCACTAAAAACTTTTGACATTTAAGGCCCATTAATAACTTTGGAGACATATATGAGGAATTTTTTGGTGCCCATTTATGAACAAATGGAGGAGTATTTTTAGAATTTGTGATGGTTTTTGGGTAGCATTTGATCTCGATTGATTAGTATTACAAATTTGACCTTCGGACACAAATATGGGGAAATGATCAAAAAGTCCTTAAAATACAAGATGCTTCTAAACCCGTCCTGCATGCTTCCTGTTGGAATTTTAAAAGGTTTTAAAAATTTAACCGTTTTATTTATTTAATTATTTTGGTTGTTTTATTTTATTTATTGTGGGGGTTATAAATATTTAATATTTAGGTTTTATGTAATGACCCAAACCTAAAATTCATATTTAATTAGTAATTTATTATGCGGAAAGACAATTTTGCCTTTGGAATAAATTATGAACGAAAAGTTGACTTTTTGACCGAAAAGGAATTTGACAATTCCACATACACCGTTGCGTAGAGCACGACGAAATGAGTTCATAGACATAAAGTGAGCTCGAATCGGAGTTTTAACGAAGAAAATGCGATTAAATATCACGAGGGGCAAAATGGTAATTAGAAAAATCAGATTTTTTTTATATAACCTCAGTTTCTCTCTCTCTCTCTCTCTCTCTCTCTCTCTCTCTCTCTCTCTCTCTCTCTCTCTCTCTCTCTCGTCGCGACTTTCCCCCCCTCCCCGACAGTTTTTTTTTCTTCGATCGCCGTCGCCGCCACAGACCACCACCGGCCACGAGACCGGTCTTGTTCGAACCGTCATCTCCTCCTCTCCTCGTTCCACCTGGTTTCCGTCGCCGTCAGCCACTCCAGCCGCCAGAAACTGCAGAAAATCGAGCGGTGTGACCGGAATTTCACGGCCGTCGTTCTCTCTCATTTCTCAACCAAATCGGACGAGCCAGGTATGAATTTTGACCCTCTCGAGCTGTTCTAGCTGCCTGTTGGGTAGGAATTAATCGGTTCTCAGTGTAGATAATGAATTTTTGAATTGGAAATTCGGCCGGTTTACGGCCTCCTTGTTTGGCCACTTCCGGTCAGTTTTCGGGGTTGGTCCAAGAACAAAAGTGGTTCCAAATATGGTGTTATACCTAGGGTAGGAGTTTGGAGCCTTGGTTTTGAGATTTTCCGGCGATGCGTAATCGCTTTGGACACCCATCGCTGCCGGCGCGTGCGGCGGTGCGTGGGCGAGGGTGGTGCAGTGACACTGTGTCTTGATACGATCCTTAGGTCGTCATGAGCGCATAGGAATTCGCGGATCTCAATTTGGATACCGTTTGAGCCTCGAACGGATTTTCCATATTGTGCGATTATCGGGTTCAATACTGTTGAGCCGTTGGATCGTAATCAATTTTAGATATGTTATTCTAGATAATTTTAGAAACGTGTAGGATTCGACGGATTGTGAATCGGAGTCCCAGATACTCCGAAATTGCGAACCCTAGGGCTAGGGTTTAGAAATTATGCGATTACAGGATTGTGATCGATCCGACCGTCCGATTGACACCAATACCCTCGGGACATGTGTCCTAAATATATTGGACCTTCTAGCGGCATCCGGATCATATTGTGAGGTCATGGACCCGTGGAGTTCCGGATTGACTTTTTGGACTTTAGCGCTATTTGAGTCCTAAGATACCGCTAAACTACCCCACGTGGAAGGAAAGCTGTTATGGCATAGGGATCACTTTAAATTGACGCACGTACTTTTAGGAGCCGGGTGTAGGGTTTTTAATTTAATACTATATTGTATTAATAGAATATTATGGTCATTGAATCAGGCACCCGGGCACCAGTTGACCCGTAGGAGGGACCTTCAAGAGGTCCAGCGAGCTCGGACTATCAGTAAGTGGACTCTTTGTTTTAATAAATGAATTTAAGCAGTTTAGTTTCAGTTATAAGTTGTTTTATTCTGTTAAATATTTTATGTTGCACGCTGCCGAGTGAAATCTCCTTTAAAGAATATAGGAACAGATATTCTCGTTCATTATCAGATAAATGGAAGCAGAATTTTAAAGGTTATAGAAAGTTAATTATTCATAAGATTTTCTTCAGAAACTTTATATTTTCTTAAACCACCTTGTACCCAGATATTAAATGTTGCCTTCGGATTATATTTGTTGCCTTCGGTTTAGTCAGCATGCTTGACAGTTGCCCCACGATTTCCTTGGTACTCGAACTCATGTGGAGCGAGTAATGCGGATAAAGGTGGACTACGGTCCCCTGAATCCTGCGAGTTGCGGCTCGGACTGACTTCGTGTCACTGAGACCTGCGAGTATGTGTCACCCATGGTGATATAAGGAATTGACGGATATAAAGAATTGACGGAAATAAGGGTACACCTAGGTGATAGTTTAAACTGTTTTCAAATGTATATAATTATATACATGCATTGGTTTCAGAAATAAAGAAAATAAGCTAGTTTGTATAACTGTTTTTACAGTGGGGTTAGTATGTTCTTATACTATTTTCTCAACTTTGTTTTTGGGTCCACTCACCCTTATTGTTGTTTTGCGCCCCCAGGCAGTAGACGTGCACAGGAATCCACCACCGGGCCACTTCCCATCTTCCGCGCCTTTCTTCTCATGTAGGATTTTGTTTGTAAACGGATTCACTCATTTGTAAATTCTTAGTAGTTGCTCTGATGTTTTGCCCTAGACTGAGATTTGAACTGTTGGAATGTATATATACGTATGCTGGCAGTTGGTTGTATATATGTATACTTGTTTGGCAGGTGAAAATATTTTGGTATTGAGCCAATTACAAGGGAAACTCTGCCGATTTTTCAGTAGAAGTCAACCTTGTTATTTTATCATGTTTTGTGTTGAGGGGCAAATAGGTCATTTGTGCCCGACATTCGCAGGTGTCGAACACGCACAGGGTCTTGTTCGGATTCCAAAGCGGAATTTGGATCGGGTCCTGTCATTTTATTTTTGGTTGGTGAATGCCTTAATTTTTTGATTGGTGAACTTTTATGGTTAGTGAAGGTTACATATTTTTGGATGCCTATAAAAGGCCACTCCTCCTTCACATTTGAAATACACACAATAACACACAATACATTAACATTCTAATTCTCTCATTGTCTACTTTTACATATATTCTCTACTTTATATTATTATTATTTTGGGCAATGGTTATGTGACTTGGATGCCTATATCTGTCTGTGAACGTGCTCATAGCGGATCTTGAGTTTGTGTACAAGGGATCGTATCTTGGAGTCTTGTAGACCGTCAGTACCTGCACGTAGGGAGGCTACAAAGGCTTTAGGACAGTGTCTTGCTTCACCGTACCAAACTCACATTTTTACTTATTATTTATTTTCCTTTTACTTACCTATTATTTTGTTTTCTTCAATTTCATTATACCTTCAAAGCTTTCCAATTTGTTTATATGTTATTTATAATATAAATATTTTGTATTTGGCTTTACTAAAAGAGGAAAACTATTATTTTTTATAACACTTCCAAATAAAAAGACTTGCAAGTCTTGCTCCTTTCACTCCACCAAAGATAAGGCATTTTTGTAGTGTGTATATGAAATTGCTTATTTATTTGTGTGCATGTGATGTGTAAGTGGTATGCATGTGATGTGACGCGCATATAATATGTAAATAGAACTGTCGGAAGGGAAACAATATTGTATATAAGGGAGAAATCCCCAAAGTGAGAGCATTAGGATACCAAAAAATAAATAAATAAATCAGTGGTAGCGCAGCATGGAAGAGAAATTGGCAAGATGGGGAATGTAATAACTCAAACTTTAATTAATATTTAACTATTAAACTATTAAGAGGAAATGACACTTTTGCCCTTAGAATATTCTAGTAAAGGAAAAGTTGACTTTTTGCCTGAGAAAGAATTTGCCTATTCTACTTGCATCGTTGCGTAGAGCGCGACGAAACGAGTCCGTAGACACGAAGTGGACTCGAATCGAAGTTGTAACGAAAAAAATACGGTCAAAATACTTAGAAGGGCAAAACGGTAATTTTGAAATCAGAATTTAAAAAAAAAAAATCTGACTCTCTCTCTCTTCCCTCACTCTTCTTCCTCATACCACAGCCCGCGCTGCCCACCCTCCCCCGCGTTTTTTTTTTCTCTAACCCGTCACCTTCAAACCTCCATAACCACCGCCACACTCCACTCCAACCGACGGGACCGGACCCAATCGAACCACCGCCGCTTCCTCTTCCTTTCCCGACCGGTCCCTGCCCTTGGAACCGCTGTTTTTCGCCGAAAAAATCTCGGAATCGCGCCGGAGTTGACAGAACTTTCAAGCTTTTGTTCTCCTTCATCCGGCCACCAAATCGGACGAGTGAGGTATGGTTTTCTAGCTATTTTCCATGCTCTAGCTGCTGGTTGGGTAGGATTCCAGAAATTCCAAGCATAGATCGTTCGATTTTCCAATCTAGGTTTCAGCTGATTTTGAAAGTGTGATTCCGGCCATTTCCGGCCACTTTTTGGGATAGGTCCAAGAACAAAAGTGGTTCCAAAATGGGTGTTTTACCTAAGTTAGGAGTTTGGGCCGGCGGTTTGGAGTTTCTGACCGCCAGGAATTTCTCAAGCCACCCACGCGTTGCCGCGCATGTGGCGGCGCGTGGGCAGTTTGGTGGGGACCACACTCAGTCCTAAAATGATCCTTGTGTTGTCACGAGCGCGTAGGAATTTGCGAATCTTAATTTGGATAATGTTTGAACCCTGAACGGATTTCGCATCTTGTGTGATTTCCGGGTTCAATGGGTTTGAACCTTTGTTCGTGTGTTTGTGACCAAACCAACTGTCCGTTTGAGACCAAACTGTTGGGACTTGTGTCCTAGGTTTAACGGAATGTTAATGTGGGCATAGGAGTAACTTTAATTGGATGCACGCACTTCTAGGAGTTGGGGGTTAGGGTTTTATTTAAATATTTATATAGAGCAATTTTATTAATATATATTATTATGATAATTGAATCAGGCACCCGGGCACCAGTTGACCCGCAGGAGGGACCTTCAAGAAGTCCAGCGAGCTCGGACCAGTTGTGAGTGGACTTTTCTTTTATAAATGATTTTATGCCAATGAGTTTCATTATTTGATCTTGAATAAGTTTTATTGATTATGATTTTCCTAGCATGATTTGTTGAAGTTAAATATCTTTATTTATATGCTGCCTAGTTGAAAATGCTAAAAAGATATGAAAAGTAAAGATTGAGATATATATCAGATAAAATGGCAGCAGAGTTCTAGATTTAACAAAAATTCAGTTATTCATCAGACCTTTCAGAAATTTTATATTTTCTTAAGCCACCTTAGGGACCCAGTTATAGAAACAGGTTGCCTTCGGTCTATGTTGCCTTCAGATATGACGATGTCCAGGGACATCCAGGTTGCCTTCAGTTCTGTCAGCACGCTTGACATCTGCCTCATGAGTTTCGAGGACGCCCGGACCGTGGGAGCCAGGAATGCGGATCAGGCTAACTACGGTCCCCTGAATCCTGCCAGTTTGCGGCTCGGGTTGACTTTGTGTCACCGAGACCTACCAGGGAAATTGACGAATTATCAGGAATTGACGGATATCAGGAATTGACAGAATTTAAGGGGTACACCTAGGTGGTAGTTTTAAACTGATTTCAGTGCTTTTAAGAGTTTAAAAATGATATGAGTATGCTTGACATATACTTATATATATATATATATGTATATGAGTGCATTGATTTCAGTATTTATATGATTAAAAGAATGAATTAGTTTTGTATAACTGTTTTTATAGTGGGGTTAGTATGTCCTTATGCTATTTTTCTTAAAACTTTGTTTTTGGGTCCACTTACCTTTTAAATGTTTTGCGCCCCCAGGCCGTAGACGTGCATCTGAAAGCCACCACAGGGCAGTTTCCGCTTCTTGCATCTCGTAAGCTTAGTGTAGGGTCCTTGACCCTCCAAATGTTGTTCTTATAAATTAACCTGTATAGATGCTCTGATATTGCCCCTGGGCTCAAACTTTACTGTTGATTGTATATATTTGCATGTTGGAAGTTGGGTTGTATATATATGCTTGTCTTGACAGGTGAAATTTTTGGGATTGGACAAATTACAGGGGAGACTCTGCCGAATTTTCGGTAAAAGTCAAGGCTAAAATGAAATTAAGTTTGTAACCAGAAGGGCAACCAGGTCATTTGTGCTCGGCACTTGCCAGGTGTCGATCACGAACAGGGTTCAGCTTGGATTCCAAAGGAGAATTTGGGTCGGATTTTGTCAGGAAAGAGATATCGACATTGGAGTCAATACAACATAAGTGAAACCCTAAATTTTCAAGCTGTGGGGGATCTCATTTCTTTTTTTTTTCTTTTTTTTTTTGGGTCAAATAACTTGGGGTGTACTTGGGCAGTGGAGTTATGAGTTTTGTGGTTCAAGAAACGTTACAAAATTAACCACTCTCTTGTATTTTGTGTGTATCGCTCACGTATCTAGCCATTTCCCTTGCACACCCCCTTCGCTCACATATTGTACGTACCTAAGCATATGCCAAATATCCACGTATATAACCCTGTGTATCAAACCCTAGTATCCATGCTTCATAGGTGGTAACAATAATTTTTTGAAAGAATAGTAGAGTGTGACTTAAAGCTTCTCTTTGATTATTTTCTTCTTAAATGTGATATTCTTTAGTGAATGCCAATTACATGAGGGACACATTGTGACACGCAAATGTTTCTCCTTTATTTTAGTCTCTTCTAGCCTTTCTTGATTGATTGATAAGTCTTCCCCCCCGTCTTCGTAACACCCACCCACCCCATGCTCCAAAGTAATTCTTCTGCTTTTCATTTTATGACCATATGCATATTCTTTACCGGCAAGTCTTCCTATAGAATTTTATACGCCATTTAGACTTCAAATTACATAACTTATTCCCGTGGACTATAAAGTCTTCCTTTTCTATTCCCTCAAAGACTCCCATGCGTTGGTTTTTTTTATTTTTTGGAACGAAAGGAATGAAACTTCATTTCCAAAACAAAGATACAAAATACAAGGGAGCCCAATAACAACAAAAAAAAAAAAAAACAGGGGCTCAAACATAACAAAACAAAGCCCAATCTAAAATATCAAAATAGGAGGTCCAAAACAACAAAAACCCACAAAATATATAAACCCTAACACCTAATCCTAAACAAAACAAGCTGTCGCCACCACCAGAAAAGCTGTTGATGCCACAAGAAGAGCAAGGTCCATGGGAACCAAGAGAGGAGATCTGAAGAGTGTGGATTTGGGGGAGCAAGCCACCAAGCATCATACTCAAGCGATCTATCAAGTAGTAGTAAAAAATGACCATAGATAAACAGAGCCTACAAGCACAAATCCAAGTCTTAGATCTGAGAAAGGCGCAAACCAAGTAAATTTTAGGGATAGAGGTCATTTGGGTTTGAGATTTGATGGGAGGAGAGACATGGGTAGATGGAGTTGTGGAGAGGTGAGAGGAAAGGGAGATGAGGGAGAAGTGATGGGCCAAAGGGAGAGGAATTTCAAATCTCATGCATGCCTTTCTTGGTTAGACCATCAAATTTCTAACAAGTCTTTATGTTAGAACATGAAGCGGTACATGATATGAACTCATAGAAATCATTACGTTCATGCATTGTAGAAAATTGAGAAACCAAGTGTACGTGAAAAAGTGAGAAATGTGAAAATTTCCGCAAAGAGAAAACTTGTCATCTGCCAACTACTAATCAATCAACACCAATCTCCTGCCCATTATTAATTGGCCCAACACGAGCATGGCTTGACTCCTTAAAAATTAAGGAACAACTCCTCCTAAAAACAAATGGGGTTTTGACATTTGTCAAATTTCCTTTAACCACCAAAACTTCTAGCCCATAGTCTAATATCAATTGTTCAGAACTCATGGGTAGAACTTGCCCTAGAAAACCAACTTATAAGGGAAGGATTCTCATGAGCTTTTAAACTACTCTAGTATATGCTATTTTTGTAATGTGGGATCTTGAGTCCTAACAAACAATTCTATGCAATTCAAATTCAACGGCACCCAACAATTATCCAGCAGAGAACCAAAATGCTTGACAAACTAGATTGAGAACATTTTGGAAACCTTGGCTTAGTAATTAGGTATCGTCCATTCTGGTTAGAGATGATGACCAAAGCTAACCAATGGCGGAGGCACGTAGGGACCAGAGGGGTCCCATGCCCTTTCTCAACTCTCTCTCTCTCTCTCTCTCTCTCTCTCTCCACCATTTCACTTTCCTTTTTTTTTTTTTCTCTCTTTCTCTCTCTTTGTAAATGATTTAATGTTCTGTTTATGAATTGAATTGAATATTGAAAGAGGGTACAAGGGTTTTATATATACAACAATTAGAACTTGATGTGTAAAATATGTAATTTAAATGCTTATTTCTTGATTTTTACTTTAGGGGATATTGGTTCTTAAAAATTATACACGAGAACTTTGCAGTGTTTATGCTCTCATTCCCTTCAGTTTTATATTTTGCAATAGGCCCCCTCTAACATAGGGTGGCAACGGGCCGGGTAGGGGTTGGGTATGACAATACCATCCCCGCCCCCGCTTCCCATCACTGGCCCCATTCCCAGTTAAGAATTTTTGGGGAATCCTCATCCTCGTCCCTGTCAGAAGGATATCCCCCATCCCCACCCCAAATCCCCAATTCTTGAGCTGAGATCAACACAACCAAATCATACTCCAAACCCCAATTTTCCAAAGTGGTAATTAGGAAAAAAAAGAAGAAGAAGGTAAACAAACACAGGAACAAAAGAGAGAAGAGAAGTGAACATTGCAACTCATTCAATATATAGACATCTAAATCCAATGACAACAGAGGGTGAGTATATATTTCTTTTTTGTACTATTAATTAGTTGAATTGATGAACTCACAAATAACAACTAATTTGTTGGCGTGACTTGTGGATATTGACTTACTTTCCTTACACACCAAGAATTCCTATTATAATTGTAATTGATTTACTTTAATTCCTGATTTCCTACTGTAAATGGATTTAGGAATTTATTATTTACTTGCCCATTCAGGTTTTGTTGTATTATAAATATGACCTCCTACAAGAAGAAGAATACACAGAAAATTCCCACAAACAAATATTCTCTCATAGTTCTCATATTTTAGCATGGTATCAGAGCGGCGATCTTGGGATTGTTGACTCTAGTTTCTAAACCCTAGCCGCCACCATGGGGGAGGATGACTCTTCTAATCCTCATGGCGGTAGCACCACTACTTCCTCCTCTCCTTCTCAACCAACCATAGCCGAGTTGAGTGCCCAAGTGGCTCAACTAATGCAGATGCAGACTCAGACCTCGAAATTGATCCTAAATCAGGATCCTACAAAGACGACCCCGACCTCGACTCAGACGACGACCCCAACCTCGAATCAGACGACGACCTTGAACCCGAATCAGACAACGATTCCGACGACAATTACCTATGAAGCTTCCGCTGCACAGATTGGCATAAAGTTGGATGGCACCAACTATGCCCTATGGTCCCAAGTTGTAGAGTTGTATATCTTCAGCAAAGACAAATTGGGATATATTAATGGCGATCTTCCACAACCTCCTTCGACCGCTCCAACGTTTCCTCGCTGGCGCACCGAGAACTCTATTGTGAAGGGATGACTCATCAATTCTCTGGAGCAGAGCTTGATTGGCAATTTCATTCGTTTTTCGACAGCAAAAGCAGTGTGATGCAATTGCCACAACTTACTATGATGGCACTGACACCTCTCAGGTTTATGATCTGAAACGACGAGTCTCTCGTATGCGACAAGCTGGTGGCTCCATTAAAACCTATTACAATACTCTTCAAAGCTTATGGAGAGAAATTGATTTTCGTCGTCCAAATATGATGGAGTATGAAAGTGATATCAAGCGCTATAATGATATTTTGCAGGAAGATCGAGTTTACATATTTTTGGATGGCCTTGATGATCGTCTTGATAAGGTCCGAAGTGATGTTCTTGACATGACTCCATTCCCTACTGTTGACCAAGCTTATGCCTATGTTCGCCGTGATGATAGGTTCATCCGATCGAGCCACTGGTGCTGGCTTAGCAGCCAAGAGTGCACCTCGATCATGTCCCCCTACTCGTGTCGGACAGCCCCATAATTCCTCTACTGCGGCCCACCTTCAGATCCAGTCATATGCTACTGCTGCTGGTGCGCCATTTCCTAAAACCATCCCACCTTCCCGTCCCAAGGCTCCGACTGATGGAAGTGGTTGCACGCACTGTGGCAACCTCAAACATACCCGTGACACCTGTTTTAAGCTAAATGGTTATCCTAATTGGTGGGAGAACCTCCGCGCTGGCAAGCTCAGAGAAACTGCTAGTAATTCCGGCCGTGCTGCTCTTGTCTCTACCGAACCCCCATTAGCCTTGTTCCCGCAGGTAAATCCTATTAATAGTCCCGCGCTTCCGGATGTCTTAGGTAACTGTGGTTATGCATTTCATACTTCTGATCTACAAGATACTACTGGTTGGATAATTGATTCTGGCGCCACTGATCATATGACCTTTGATCCGAATGATTTTTTGCACACCACTACACCCCACCGCACAAGTATTGCCAATGCAAATGGAGTTACCTATCCTGTGACAGGGGCCGGCACTGTTGCCCTTTCACCTTCTCTATCCCTTTCTAATACACTACTCGTTCCATCTTTGTCCAATAAATTAATGTCCGTGAGTCAGGCAACTGAACAACTAAATTGTTGTGCACTAATTTATCCCAATTTTTGTTTACTACAGGATATTCTCACCAAGGAGATCATTGGGTGTGGTACTAAAAGATAGGGGCTGTACTATGTGGATGACTTCAGTATGGGACGTGCCAATAGTGTGAAGCATCCGTCTGATGACAAGCACCGACAAATTTAGCTCTAGCACCGACGTTTGGGGCATCCATCTTTTGGTTATATGAGACACTTATTGCCCGAGTTGTTTTCTGTATTTAAGGACTCATATTTTATATGTGACACTTGCATTCTAGCAAAGAGTCATAGAGCATCCTATCCTTTAAGTATGAATAAAAGTACTATTCCTTTTGCTTTAATTCATTCTGATGTTTGGGGACCCTCACCTATTTCTACTCATTCCGATATTCGTTGGTTTGTCACATTCATAGATAATTATACACAGATGACATGGCTTTATTTGATGAAAAATAAGAATGAAGTGTTTTCCCTGTTCCAATCCTTTCACAAACAGATGGAAACACAGTTCAATGCTCGAATACAGATTCTTCGCTCTGACAACAGTGGAGAATTTGTTAATCATGATTTTCAGACTTACTTCCAGACACATGGCATTATTCATGAGACAACTTGCCCCCAGACACCACAACAAAATGGTGTTGCCGAACGGAAGAATCGTCATCTCCTTGAAACAGCCCGTGCTCTTATCATTGGTGGCCATGTTTCTCGTCATCACTGGGATGATGTTGTCGTCACTGTTGTCCATCTTATCAACTGCATGCCATCTGGGGTCTTGAACTTCAAAACTCCATTACAAGTGCTCGCGCAACACGGGCCTCTGCCCTCTGTTTTGGTGCTTACGCCTCGCATTTTTGGCTGTGTGGCCTTCGTTCATCTCCACAAAAATCAACAAAGCAAACTTAATCCATGTGCGCTTCGTTGTGTTTTTTTGGGTTATGTCACTCATCAGAAAGGCTACTGATGTTATCACCCTCCTACCCGGCGAACCTATGTCACTTTGGATGTCACCTTTCTGGAATCAGATATGTTCTTCTATGACCCAGCATCCAATTCTACTCTTCAGGGGGAGATACCGAGTGAAGAGCTCAATTGGAGTAGCTTGGAAAATGAGGATATTCATCTATGCACGAAGATTGCTCTTGCCCAAGAAACAATAACAATCGATCGTCCCGAGTCTGGCACGTGCGAATGCTCTCTGCCAAACAACGATCGATCGCCTAACCCTTGCGAAGATGTTTTTGATTCGAGTCATACTCTTCCACACAACTGAGAACAACAAGATGAAGACCCCCCTCTCATTCAATAGTACCAACGGACCAATCTCCTGAGAATATCTTTGAGGTAAATACTCCTACTAGACTTGTGCATTTAGAGGATAAAACTATTGGATATCAATTACCTTTCAGGCAAAATCGTGGGAAGCCACCAAACCGTTATTCACCTGATATTGGCAAGACATCCAAGTATCCAATTGCAAATCATGTATCCACTGAGAAGCTGTCTGAACCACTCAAGGCTTTTGTGCATCAGTTGTCTGCTATCCATATTCCAACCAAGGTCTCTGAAGCATTGAAAGATCCTAAGTGGGTCCAAGCTATAAAAGAGGAGATGAAAGCTCTTGAGAAAAATCAGACTTGGACATTGGAGACTATACCACGAGGAAAAAAGACTATCGGATGTAGATGGGTGTTTACTATAAAACATAATGCAGATGGATCTATCGACCGATACAAGGCAAGACTTGTGGCAAAAGGGTACACACAGACCTATGGTATAGACTATGAAGAAACTTTTGTACCAGTTGCAAAATTAAACACAGTCAGAGTCTTATTGTCCCTTGCAGCTAATTTGGATTGGCCACTACACCAGTTTGATGTAAAGAATGCTTTTTTACATGGCGAACTCACGGAGGAGGTGTACATGGACATTCCTCCTGGATATAATACTACTCAAACCGGAACAGTTTGCAGGTTACGAAAAGTATTGTATGGATTGAAACAGTCACCACGTGCATGGTTTGGACGGTTCACCATGGCAATGAAGAACAATGGTTTCAAATAGTGCAACTCAGATCATACTCTGTTCTTGAAACATCGGAAAGGGAAGGTAACAGCATTAATAATCTATTTTGATGATATGATTATTACTGGGAATGATAAACAGGAAATATCACAGCTACAAGACTATTTGGCTACTGAGTTTGAGATGAAGGATCTAGGTAGACTCAAGTATTTCTTGGGAATTGAGGTGGCTCGATCGCAGCAAGGCATATTTCTCTCTCAAAGGAAATATGTCTTGGACTTGTTGACGGACATAGGAATGCTAGATTGTAAACCTACGGACACTCCTATTGTTTAGAATCATCATCTTGGAGAATATCCGGATCAAGTTCCAACTAACAAAGAAAGATACCAAAGGTTAGTAGGAAGATTGATCTATTTGTCACAAACTCGACCAGACATTGCTTATGCGGTGAGCGTTGTCAGTCAATTTATGCACTCTCCAAGTGAAGACCACATGAATGCAGTTCTTCGGATACTTAGACATTTGAAGTCTGCACCTGGAAAAGGACTTATGTTCTCAAAGCATGGTCATCTAAATATTGATGGTTATTCAGATGCAGATTGGGCAGGTAATGTAACATATAGAAAATCCACATCGGGTTACTTCACATTCGTAGGAGGTAATTTGGTGACATGGAGGAGCAAGAAACAGAATGTAGTAGCTTTATCCAGTGCAGAAGCCGAGTTCAAAGGCATGACTAAAGGGATTTGTGAACTTCTTTGGTTAAGAAAGTTGCTTACTGAACTTGGGTATAAACCTACATCCACAATGAATCTCTTTTGTGACAACAAGGCTGCTATAGCCATTGCACATAATCCGATTCAACATGATCGTACTAAACATATTGAGGTGGATCGACACTTCATCAAACAGAAGCTTGAGGCTAAAGTGTTTCAGTTTCCTTTTGTGAAATCCGAGGATCAATTGGCGGATATTTTGACAAAGGCAATTTCCAATAAAGCATTCCACAATTCACTGGATCAGTTGTGCATTGGCGACATCTATGCACCAACGTGAGGGGGAGTGTTGGCGTGACTTGTGGATATTGACTTACTTTCCTTACACACCAAGAATTCCTATTTTAATTGTAATTGATTTACTTTAATTCCTGATTTCCTACTGTAAATGGATTTAGGAATTTATTATTTACTTGCCCATTCAGGTTTTGTTGTATTATAAATATGACCTCCTACAAGGAGAAGAATACACAGAAAATTCCCACAAACAAATATTCTCTCATAGTTCTTATATTTTAGCAATTAACTTCTATATAGCCAAAATTACTAATTCTTTTCTAAGCTGAAACATGAGGGTTTGTGGCTCTATCAGATTCAACCAAAAAGCAAAGGTAAAAGATGACGAAGTTTGTGAGTGATAGACAGAGAGAGAAGAAGTAGAGATAAGAAGAGGTGAGGAGAGGAGGGGGTTTCTTTTTTATTTATAAATTTTGAATAATGTTTATATTATATTATATATGTATTAATTTAAAATTATTCTTATAAATATCGAGCCAGGTTCGGGGATGGGATGGTAGGAATGCTAATACCATCCCCGCCCCACACCCAGCGGGGATTTTTAAGATTTAGGGATCCCCGTACCTGATCCCCGTGTTTCCCTGAAATTTCCCCGTATTAGGGTCAGAGACCCGGCCCGACGGGGATTTTTGCCATCCCTATTCTAACATCAATTCTTAGCTCTGCCACTGAAGCTAACTAAGGTGATACCTCCAGCTATTACTAAGAGGAACAACAAAAATAATACTCATGCAGTCTGACTTTCATATGTTGTTGTTGTTGTTTTTTTTTTTCCTAATTAAAATAATATAATAAGGAGGATTTCTAGTACAATCAATCAACATATCCTTTTAGGGATCGTTTTGTACGGCGGACTATCATGGACTGGACTAAATTATGGGACTGTCTTGGATTGGTTTGGTTTGTCCTAAGCTGAATAACACTTGTACTCCATTTGATGTATGTTTGATTGGACTAGGACTAGATTATTTTTAAATATATATTTTTCTTAAAAGTAAGTTTTTTTAAAAAATATATTGTTTTTGGGGCATGTGGATTTTTTTTTAATTTTCTTATAAAACTTTTCCTCTCTATGCATCTCTTTCTTTTTCTTCCTCCTGCGCACAACCCTCCTACTATGGGCTCTTCCTTCCTCTACTTCTCCTCTTATTCTCACTCCTTTTTTTATCAGTGCATGTGAAGCCCAAATTGCTTTCACTTGGTTCATTGCCCGTTTACCAAGCGTGGGACATTCCACACTTATATAGACTAATCTCTTTCTCTGTTCTACCAATGTGGGGCAAATGTGTCTTAGATTTCATTCAAACTTCCAACAATAATTACTACCAAAACAATTCTCTAAAATGAGGAAATTACTGAAACCAAATGGGTAATGAGTGGAGAGGTCCATGATCTTTTAAGCAATTGATGCAATTTGATCTTCAATTTAGCATACTCTCAACATCGCCTTACATTATTGATTGTATCAAATCATTTATTGGGATAGCACTAGTTTGCTATTCCTGATCAATGACGTTTCGACACGCGTGACAAAACTTCCACATAACATTATATTATTTATCGAGCATAGCAAAATAGTGATACTAAGTTTCACTACTGCAAGTAGGGACTTCTACATTTATGCATTTGGAGGAAATTTCCACGGTAGGACCCAGTTGCCGTAAATGACAAGACAACGCGTAAGTCAAGTCTAACTGATCAGCAGGGACGAAAATAGATTACTCAAATATTTATTTTTCTATTCTTGTTTTGTTTAATTGGCCTGGCATTGGAATGCGAAAACAAAGACTTGCTTAATCTTTGAGAGGTTCTCTCTCTCCCCCTCTCACATAGATGGCTTATGTACCGGCAGCTCTGCTCTTACTCTCTGCTTTAATTGTCTTGATCAATGATAATATTATTGTAAAGGCTGCGAGAAATGAGTCCCATGTCATCAAATTGGGTTCCTCTCTATCCCCGGATTCTAACCTGAGTTCATGGCTCTCACCTTCTGGCCGGTTTGCCTTTGGTTTCTATCGACAAGGCAGCGGCTTCACTGTTGGGATATGGCTTGTTAATGACCTTAATCAGACTGAGCAAAGCATAGTCGTCTGGACTGCACGGCGAGATGATCCGCTTGTCTCCTCCAACTCTACGCTACGGCTAACGGGAGACGGTCTGCTTCTTCAAACTGAGCAAGGTGAACAAGTACCCATTGCCAGTAATTTTTCAACAACAGCAAGTTCAGCTGCTATGCTTGATTATGGAAACTTTGTAGTCTATGATAATCGTTCTAAGGTTATCTGGCAGAGCTTTGATTCCCCAACTGATACCATACTGGGGGGTCAAAATCTGACTGCTGGCACATATTTGGTATCTAGTGTGTCTGCATCCAACCACTTTAGCGGACGATTTTCGCTGCAGATGCAGAGTGATGGAAACCTCGTTTCTTACCCGGTAAATATCTCCAACACTCCCGAAAATGCTTATTGGTCTTCCGGCACTGTTGGTTCCGCGCAACTGCTCAGTCTGAACGCATCAGGTTTTCTCGTTTTGATTCCTGAAACTGCACATCCCTTGGCCACTGGCTCATACCATGCCCATGATGACGGAACTATTATCCACCGTGCAACGCTGGATGCCGATGGGATTTTCAGATTGTACTTGCACAATTACTCTGTGATGAGCCCCAGCTCAAGGGTGTCGATTGTTTGGTCCAATTTGCATAACCAGTGTGAAGTCAAAGGTTTCTGTGGCTTAAACAGGTATTGTGCAGTCCTGGAAAAGACGAACAAAACTGAGTGTCAATGTTATCCCGGTTTTGTAATCAACCCCGTTGATATGTTTCCAGGCTGCTATCAGAATGCTAGTGACGATGGCTGCACTGGCAATGAAGACCCACGGCTGCGGTACAAGGTAGCTTCTGTCCACAATATATCATGGCCCATTGACCATCCTTATTCAGTGGTGCCATTGAAGAACCCGCAAGTTTGTAGCGACTCTTGCCTGGAAGACTGTAGTTGTAAGGCAGCGCTATATACTAATGGCAATTGCAACAAATACAAGCTACCACTTAGATCTGGTATAAGAAGCCCAGATACAACAGGATTCATCAAGGTAGATGCAACACACAATCTGCAGTTTCACAATCCAATGGCTACCAGAAATTCGACATTGGTGAAATACGAAACCAAGAATAGTCATGGCTTGATTGTAATTCTTGCTGTGAGTCTGGGTTCCATTGCATGCGTATGTTTTTCCTTTGCAGTCTCCAGTTTCATCATATACATGCACCGACTTCAGAGGTACAAGAAGCTGTTGGATCATACCAAAGTGGGATTGGCTGAAGAATTGTTCAGTTTACAATCGTTTTCTTACACAGAGCTTGAAAACGCAACTCATGGCTTCAAGGAAGAGTTAGGAAGGGGCACTTTTGGAGCTGTTTACAAAGGAACTCTGTCAACTAGCAACAAAATTGTTGCTGTTAAAAGGCTCGAGAAAGTTGTGGAAGAAGGAGTGAGGGAATTCAAAGCTGAAATCACTACTATTGGACGAACTCATCACAGAAACTTGGTTCAGTTGCTTGGTTTCTGTATCGAAGGCTCCCAAAAGCTTCTTGTATATGAATACATGAGCAGTGGCTCGCTTGCACATCTTCTTTTTAATAAGGCCGCGACCGTGCGCCCTTCCTGGAGAGAAAGGGTAGGAATTGTGTTGGATGTGGCTAAAGGGGTGCTCTATTTACACGAAGAGTGCGGTGTGCATATTATACACTGCAATTTGAAACCCCAAAACATACTTCTGGATCACTCTTGGACTGCCAAGATCTCCGATTTCGGTTTGGCGAGGCTGTTAGTGCCAAACGATCAAACAAAAATAGCTGCCGGAGTCGAACAGAGAAGCGGTTACTTGGCACCTGAATGGCAGAAGAACGCCCTGATATCAGTAAAATCAGACATCTATAGTTTTGGTATTGTGCTTTTGGAGACTGTATGCTGCAGAAAAAACATAGAGTTAAAAGTTTCAGTTCCAGATGAGATGATTCTTTCTAGTTGGGCATATAAATGCTTTAAGGCCGGAAAATTATACGAGCTTGTAGAAGATGACGAACAAAATGTGGATTTGAAGACACTAGAAAGAATGGTAAAAGTGGGGCTGTGGTGTGTTCAGGACGACCCAGCTCTGCGTCCCCTCATGAAGAACGTAATCTTGATGTTGGAAGGGACAACGGATATACCAGTCCCTCCATCTCCAGAGCTTCCCCAAGCCTGTTGACTGTTGATTTATCTTTGTTTTAAGCATTGAAGTAATGTATATGCATATTTGTCAAGGGAATCAAATAATCTTGATTTGATATATGGATATAGCTAGACTCATTCATATTTTAATTTGGTGTAGCTTGGAAAATCTCTAGATTTCTTTCTTTCTTTTTAATTTTCTGCTGTTTGTATCATGTCAAATAAAACGTTTCTAGACTTTAATTGATTATAATTTTAATGTTAAGTAGATCCAAACTTAAGAGCATTCACAATGGTGGTTTTCAAATTGGGTCTCTATCCACCACTTTGTAGAGGGAAATCTTTGGGGATCTAAAAGCTTTTTAAAGTAACTAAGGGCCCGTCTGATAACGTTTTCGGAGAATGTTTTCTGAGAATATTTTCGGAGAATGTTTTCTGAGAATATTTTCAAAGAATGAAAAAAAAACATGCATTTTCAGGAAATAAAAATACGTCTGATAGATTAATTACAAAACATCTTTAAAAAAAAAGAAGGGTAATGCTAAAGAGACTATCTATTTGTACCATATTTGTGTACTAAATGATGTGGCTATTTAGTTGGCAATGCCACATCATTAAGTGAGTTTTTAATATTTTTAATATTTTTTTTATATTTTTTTACCTTTCACTTTAAAGACTCATTTAAATCATATTATAATCATATTAAAATTATAAATAAAATTAAAAAAAAAAAAAAAAAAATCTCCGCTCTCTTCTCCTACCTCCTACCTAGCCAACCCTCTCTCCCTACTCAACCCCACCTTTCAGCCACCCCTCTCCCGTCGCCCATCCTTCCCTCAGCCTCTCTCTTTATCATCATCATCAGCATCACCAATCTACAATCAACAATGGCAGTTCAAGCTCAATACCCTTCAAATATCCTCTTTCTAAACAGGTTTGCATTCTCTCCTCTGCTTCCTTGGTTTTGGATTTTTATCAGCAAACCGTATCTGCAATCTATATATCTTTCTTATCTAATTAATCCCTGCTTGGGTTTCCACTGATTCTGCAGAAACTCACAAGAAGGGCATGATTATTCCTTACAAGCACAGCCAGGAGGATATCTTGATCAATCCCACATGCTATTCAACAATGGAGGAGGAGGTGAGTCTCTTCATATCTTTTGATTACCCAATTCTGCTTTTGGGCTATAAACACCAATTCAATCAATAAAAGATTGGTTTTTTTGAATTTGGTTTTGATTGATTTGATCACAGCAGTCAATAATACTATCAATCAGCGCAAAAGAGGAAGAGAAACTTCAGCTGCCACTGAAATCTCACCTTCAATCCTTCCTTTCTCTCTGCAACAACAATCCCAACCTCCTCCTCCTCAGCTCATCGACCTCTCCCAACTTTACAGCAACAACCACGACCACAACAATCCCAATGTGGTCTCCACGGGCCTCCGTTTATCCTTTGGATGGTTGAGGGTAGGTACATGTACAAGAGTATGGCTGAGGGAAGGATGGGTGACGGGAGAGGGGTGGCTGAAAGGTGGGGTTGAGTAGGGAGAGAGGGTTGGCTGGGTAGGAGGTAGGAGAAGAGAGTAAAGATTTTTTTAATGATTTAAATGAGTCTTTAAAGTGAAAGGTAAAAAAATAAAAACTCACTTAATGATGTGGCATAACCAACTCAACAGCCACATCAGTTGGTACACAAATATGGTACAAATAGATGGTCTCCCTAGTATTACCCAAAAAAGAATAATAAAAACGTGTCTAGTAGTACAAGTTGATAATAATAATAATATGTGAGTTATTTTTCCAGTATATTTTTGCTAATTTATGTTCTAAAAAATATTTTTAAAAATGTATAATTTGACAAATAAAAAATTAGGTTTGGTGGCAGTGGCAAAGTTAGTAGCGGTTGCGGTGATGATGGTCTGGTAGTCGTGGCCGTGGTGAGTTTGATTTTCGTTTATGTTTTGGTTTGATTTTCG
Source organism: Prunus persica (assembly GCF_000346465.2). Lineage (NCBI taxonomy): Eukaryota > Viridiplantae > Streptophyta > Magnoliopsida > Rosales > Rosaceae > Prunus > Prunus persica. The sequence goes on from NC_034014.1 coordinate 16,224,860, forward strand.
TTTCGTTTTTGTTTTGCTGGGTAGAGTTATGAGGTTGTGCGTTTCTGTTTATGTTTTAGGCGTTTGTTTCTTGTGAGAATGAAAACATATTTGTTCTGTTTTTCCGAAGTACACGTGTTGTTCTCATTTTATGAAAACATTCTCCGTGTTTTCTGTTTTAGTCCACCGAACGGATTCTTGGTTTGTTTTTGTTCTCTGAAAATGAAAACGGGCACTGAAAACTTAAAGGAACAGCCCCTAATTTATTTTGGTGACAATTATGGGTGGTCAACGACGCTCTTAACCAAATTAGTCACAATTATTTGTCTAATGATTTAAATATAATAAATTTTGTTGTAGCTGACACATGAATAGTAATAATGTAATAAAATATAAGAGGATAATCTTTCCCACAATAAAATATTTACAATGATATTTTAATAAAAATATATGGATGGAATCTTTCTCACTAACCAAGGCTCTTTTCCCTTCCCTCTATATAATTAGTAATAGTTACTCTAAATAATAAATATTATAATAAAAAATGTGAGAGCATGCATGTGCATCTGAAGATGCGTCCAAACCAACCCCTCTTTTTCTTTCTTTTGTATTTTTTATTCTCCCCATTTCTCATCTCTCCCAAAGACTTCATTTTTTTTTATTTTTTTCCCATCTTCTTCCTTCCGTCACTTTCCATTCATTATCTCTTTGACAGCCACGTTGAAGCCCAACCAACAACGACGTCAACACCGTCAGTCTGAACTGTCATGTGTTCAAACGATGTTGGCCTAGATCCTGTTGTCTTTGTCTTTGGTTTAGTGTTTGAAGAACATTTGTTTGTTTCCTACATATGTAGCTAGACTATGTCTGGAATTTTTCTTTTGGTTTCTTGTTCTTAAGTTTCTTGGTTTGAATTATTTGGTTAAAAGTTTCAACTCTTATGGAAGGATGATATATATATATATATATATAATATGGGTCTGGACTTAGATTTTTTCAGCTTTGATTGTGATTTCAGCAAAGAATTGGGTGATGGGTATTTTGGTTTGAGTGTTGTAATATGATTTTCGGTAAGGGATTTGGTTTTCGGTAAGGGATCTAGATTTCAGTTAAAAAATTTTAAAAAAAAGAATTGGAAATTATTATAATTGTGAAAAATATAATACACAAATATAACACAAATATAACACAAATAATAATGGAAAGGATTTCTTTAAAAAAAAAAAAAAGATAATGAAATGATGTTGAACAACGCAGTCAAATAAAATAAAATAAAATAAATATAAATATAGTTTGATTAGACATGATGTGGGGCCCACTTTGGAGCAATTTGATGGTCAACACAATTTGTTACAAAATGGTATTTTTAATCATGAGAAAACCCAATAGTTACGGCCACAAAAGTCACGAGTTCAAAACTTGTAACTGCACTGTTACTAATTGCCTTGGTCACGAATATTCGTGGCTAATACTGCCAAAAGTCATGAAGCAAAAAGTGACTGCTTCGTGTTTTTTTTGTAGTGTAATGGCTATACATTAGGGTTGCTAAATTTCGGGCTCTAATTTTCTCTTATGTGCCCTTTAATTCTAATTACTAACTCAAATTTTTTAAAGTCTAGGACTTTAATTAGGTAGAGAATCCTGAGGTACGCCTCATTTTCTCATTCTTATGCTAAAGTCTCTTTAGACTTATTCATTAGGGACAAGGAGAAGGTAGAATGGAGCCACCAGGGGCAGCTGCCCTGACCCCACTAAATTTTTTGCCATAAAGAAAAGTCATATTTTAAAAAGAAAAAGCCTTTTACTTTTTTCGAAAAATTAACATTTATCCGAGGCTCTTGTAGTTGAAATGATTAATAACTTAATAATAGTTATCTGTGCATCCGAAATTCTGTGTTTGAATCTACATACAAAGTAACTTTAATTATAATCTATTCTTGAAACATAAAGATCATACAAAGTAACTTTGATCATAATCTATTCTTGAAACATAAAGATGGGAAGGTAATTTCTACTATAAAATCTTTACTTCGACATTATACAGATAAATGATAAAGCAATATATTCTGTGTCATGGTAAAGATTAGGATTGCGTGGGTTCTATCATCAGCAATGATTTCATTTGTGGTTGACTCAACAAGAAGACTTGCTCAGTCAACACACCTTAAAACCACCGTATTTCTCTCTCATGCCCTATCAATTCAAATTAAGGAGTGAAAATAATCCCAGATTTTCATATCTGAGTATGGCTTCCAGTATTCGGATTGTTGCCTTTCTCCTTTCTGTATTTTCTCTAGGAGGTGAAGGAGCTCGACAAAATAATTCTACCCAACTAATAAGCCCAGGCTCTTCACTTTCTCCCATAAGTAGCCCAAGCTCATGGCTTTCTCCTTCTGGCCATTTTGCATTTGGGTTTTATAAAAAAGGAGCAGGATTTGCAATCGGAATTTGGCTGGTGGGAACAGACAAGCAAACAATTGTCTGGACAGAAAATCGCGACGATCTCCCAGTCACCTCAAATGCAATTCTGCGGTTAACAAGTGACGGCAAGCTTGTTCTAAGTGATAGAGAACGACAAAAGAACCTCATCGTCACTACAGGTACTAATTCACCAACGGACTCTGCAGCTTCCTCTGCCTCCATGCTCGACTCTGGAAATTTTGTTCTGTATAACGGAAGACGCGATGTCATCTGGGAGAGCTTTAATCATCCTACTGATACGATCCTTGGAGGTCAGATTCTGCCTGTTGGGGGTTCACTCATCTCCAGTCTTTCGGAAAATGACCACTCAACAGGACGGTTCCACCTCAACATGCAGGCTGATGGAAACCTGGTTCTATACTCGGCAAACAGCGAAAACTCGTCTGCAGATGCCTATTGGAGCTCTGGAACCTATCTCCAACGTCAGCTTCAACTTTATCTTAACGCTACAGGTCGTCTAGTTCTCATCAACAGCACTAGTTGGGAAGAATCCTATGTTTTAGATTATGATGAATCGTCCAAAACCAACTACAAAAACGGTACCATATATCGTGCGACGCTTGACGTAGATGGAAATTTTCGGTTGTATTCTCATGAATCTGATGTGAGTACTGGAAAATTCCAGCCATCCCTTATTCTGTGGCAAGCACTGGATGATCCTTGCGATGTTAAAGGCTTCTGTGGCCTTAACAGCTACTGCACATTTTATGACAATCAACCAAACTGTCTTTGCCTTCCTGGAACAGATTACGCTGACTCCGACCGAAGGATCGTCGGTTGCTTGAGAAACTATACTAAAGTAGAGTGTAATGATGGGAAAGAAAATACATCAAGTTATCACATGATCACCATGGAGAATATGGTATTGGAAGATATAGTTTACTATGAAGCACGAATGCCGACCGTGAAAGAATGCAGCAGGTCTTGTCTGGAAGACTGCAACTGCGGGGCAGCTGTGTTCTACAGTGGGAGTAATGTTTGTGCCAAACAAAACTTACCACTCAGATATGTCCGAAGGGATCCCAAGGAGTCCAGCACAGCTGTCTTCAAGATCGGCAACATAATAAGTGGTTCCATTGGCAACAACCACAACAATACTAATCCAGCCATCCCGCTGAATCCAAATACCACGGTCGTTACTACCACAGACAAGAAGTTGATAAAGCAAATTCTTGTTTTAACTTTAGCTCTCATCCTATTCTCCTGTGCGGCCCTTGCAGTTTCTGGATTTTACATTTCCAAAATCCGACTTCTGCGGTACAAAAGGCTGACGGAGATTAATGGTGATTTGGGGTTGGCTGATGAGGAACTTACTTTGAGAGCTTTTTCATACAATGAGCTGAGAAGAGCGACCAATGGGTTCAAAGAAGAATTGGGAAAGGGCTCGTTTGGAGCAGTTTACAAAGGGGCTTTAAACAAAGGAAAAAAAATCATTGCAGTGAAAAGATTAGAGAAGCTAGTCGAAGAAGGTGAGAGGGAGTTTCGTGCGGAGATGCAAGCAATCGGAAGAACTCACCACAAGAACTTAGTTCGATTGCTTGGTTACTCTGCCGAGGACTCAAAAAGACTCCTCGTGTATGAATATATGAGCAATGGCTCCCTTGCAGATCTCCTTTTCAGGAATGAATGGAAACCTACTTGGAGTGAAAGAGTGACAATTGCACTCGATGTCGCAAGAGGTCTCCTCTATCTACATGAAGAGTGTAAGGCCCCTATCATCCATTGCGACATAAAGCCTCAAAACATTCTGATGGATGAATTCTGGAATGCTAAAATCTCTGACTTTGGACTTGCAAAATTGTTGATGCCGGATCAAACGAGGACTTTCACAGGGGTCAGAGGCACAAGAGGGTACTTGGCACCAGAATGGCAAAAGAACACTCCAATCTCAGTGAAGGCAGATGTTTATAGTTACGGAATAGTGCTTCTCGAAATTGTATGTTGCAGGCGGAACATGGACGTCAATGTTAGAGCAGAGGAGATAATTCTATCTACTTGGGTCTACAAGTGCTTTGTTGGTAGAGAGCTGCATAAGCTCGTGGGTGGTCAAGAGGTCGATAAAAAGACGTTGGAGAACATGGTTAAGGTGGGACTATGGTGTATACAAGATGAACCAGCTCTGCGTCCTTCAATGAAGTCTGTTGTGTTGATGTTACAAGGTATTACTGATATAGCTATTCCTCCATGTCCAACTGCTACCTCCATGTAACTATTAGCCTGTGAGGAAATGCCTTTCTTCTTATATGCAGTTTGTTAAAAGAATAAGCAAGATTGCTAAGGGTATGGTACCTATACTGGTCACATTGTTGTACTAAAGTATCTAGAATCAAAGACTCCTTGAATCAAGAGTCTTTTTGAGTAAATGATTGGGTAAATGATTGGGTAATCAAAGACTCCTTGAATCAACTGCTACCTCTCATGGGTAAATGATTATTCTCATCAATATGGTTCATTGTATAAATTTAATTCAAGCATATTTTCTATATCTAATTTGGGTAACTCTAATGCAGTTCTCTGCATTTTTAACTATCTTAGCCATTTAATTAATGCAATGGCTTAGTCTCTCCACATCAAGACAACTTACTTCTATATCAAAACTCAAAAATCTCCCTTCATCTGCACCCTCTTTCCTCTCGTACAATGATTACACAAAATTTTATTTCAAGACACTACTACAAAAAAGCAAAAAGACGACGGTAAATCACCGTCGTGTATTCGGTTTTTCAATGGTCGTGGAATCCACCGTCATCTTTTCCCTCATAAACCACGACGCTAAATCACCGTCGTTGTTAAAATATACAACGTCATCAACAAATACAAAACGACGTCTTTGTACTGCAAAAAGATCTAAAAAAGCAGTCGAGGATGAGAATAGACGACCAACTCTCTAAAAAAACCGTCGTTAAAAAGAAAAAATATGACACATATTAAGAGAACAAGGCCGCAAGATAGACATACAACGACGAAAATAAAAATACGACGCCGTTAAATATCATTTTCACGACAATAAAAAATTTGACGTCTTTAAATACATTAGAAGACGACGTTATTGATGCCTACTACGTCGCATATATAAAAACAGCCGTCGTAAAATTAATTTTCCACTTCGATTTTTCGATAAAAGATGACGTGGAAATAGTTGTCAGTGTCATTATTTACGACGTATGTATTTATAGAGTAGACGTTGAAAAACGAAACAACGTCGGTTACAAATATATGAGAGTCGTATTACAAAATTTATACGTCATATTTTCAGAAACAAACAACGACGATAAATATTAGACGTTGTTAAATAAAACAACGTCGGAAAACAATAAAAACAGACGTGTTTAGTCTGCTAAAGTTCTAGAAAATAGTCGAGGATGAGAATAGACGACCAACTCAAAAAAATCACCGTCGTTAAAAAGGAAAAATATGACACATGTTAAAAGAACAAGGCCGCAAGATATACATACAACGACGACAACTAAAATACTACGCCGTTAAATATAATTTACACGACAAGAAAAAATATGACGTCTTTAAATACATGAGAAGACGATGTTATTGAAATATACTACGTCTCTTATTTACAAATAACCGTCGTGAAATAAATTTTCCACTTCGATTTTTCTAAAAAAGATGACGTGGAAATAGTTGTCAGTGTCATTATTTACGACGTATGTATTTATACAGTTGACGTTGAAATGCGAAACAACGTCGGTGGCATTTATATAGTCGACGTTGTATTTATATCTATCATCATTACTCACGACGCACTTAATAATATAGACGACGTTGAACTTCTAAACAACGTCGGTTCCAAATAAATGAGAGCCGTATTACAGAACATATAGACGGCGTTGATTATGATGAGAGCCGTATTACAAATAACGTCGTTTAATTGTTATTAGACGGCGGTTATAATGAATTTCCGTCGGAATTCATTTCGTTCCTCTTCGTTTATAAAAGAACTTGCGACGTGGAAAATGTATGATGACGTCGTATTTTTTAACGTTCAGATTATATATCTCGTTTTTTAGACGTCGGTATTATGGGATTGGAGTCGTGTTATTTTGAATTACATGGCGGTTCTTAATCCTTCCCCGACGTGATATCCTGAATAATTGCTTCACAATAGCGTCGTGGTTCTTCATTGTTACGTTGCTTTAAGACGTCGGTAAATATGCTGAATAACTGGTTCACAATAACGTCGTGTTTTATTTGAACGTAGAAAGTGAAGAAATCACATTACAATATATTACAAAATTAATGTCATACACTGCCAATTACATAAGCATCATTCAATCCATATATCTTCACACCCATCTCGAATATTTTGACCGCCTAACTCACCCACCAGTTCATCAAATGTGTCAACATTTGGCATCCCTCTAGTAAATGGCTCACACTCAATTATCACATCACCTAAGACTTCATCACCAATAACATCATTATATTCTCTATTAGGCATTGATAACACTACCGACCAACCACGATGCATCGGGTCGTCAACAAAAAATATTTGTTTGACTTGAGAAGCCAAAACAAATTGGTCATTCCTATGTCCAATTTTACTCAAATCTACAAGGGTAAATCCAAGTTCGTCGACTACAAGACCAGAACTATCTATCCAATCACACCTAAAGACTGGGATTGTAAACTTTTGGTAGTCAAGGTCCCAAATTTCTTGAATGACACCATAGAAACCCATATTTGAGAGAATTGGGTTTTTATCCTTGGCACTAGCAACTTGCATGGTATGTGCAAGTAAATAAACTCCACTATTTTGAGTTGTCCGCACATCATCTTGTGCCTTGATATTGAATTTAATACCTTTAATAAGATAGCTCCTATATAATGGCACTGACATGTTTGGACCAGCTGCTAGCCACCTTAAATTTTCTGATACGCCATGATTGTCTTCCTCAAGTTCACTTTGAACCTGCAAATTAATCATATCTTAATTCAATCTAACATATAAATAAGAAGAAAATTAAAAGAGAAATATGTTATTCAACAACATATACCTTGAAGCGTAGCCATTGAATGAAAGTGCTATTGTGCTTATCCTGCAGCCACTTTGTTCTCTTTCTAAATTTTGGATAAGCAATCTTGATGTGGATCATATGTTGCCTACATGACACGAAAAATTCAAGCATTACGGTCCCAAATATAGAAGATAAACATAAGAAATAATTTAAAATGGAAACTTAAAGAATAAAGCTCATACGTACTCGATATAAGGTAGGACTTCCTCCGTATTCTCCAAGACATATAGATGTGCTTGATTCAACAGGTCCTGATCAACTACGCTCACTGTGCAACCTGATAATGGCTTTGAAAGTCCCATCTTTTGGCTTGAAGGCACTCCAACTGTACTAACATCAGATAAATGCTGAGTACAAAACTCTACCGCTTCTTCAGCTATATACCGCTCAGCAATGCAACCTTCGGGATGAGTACGATTATGAACATACCCCTTCAGCATTTTCATATATCTTTCAAACGGATACATCCACCTAAAATATACTGGCCCACATAGACGAACTTCTCTGACAAGATGTACTACTAGATGAACCATGATATCAAAGAATGAAGGGGGAAAGTACTTCTCAAGCAAACACAGAGTAACTACTACATCTTCTTCCAACTTATCTAGCTTGGAAACATCAACAGTCTTTGCACATATAGCATTGAAGAAGAAGCACAAACGAGTTATTGCATACCTTGCAGGCTTCTCCAAAACAGAACGAATTGCCACAGGGAGCAATTGTTGCATTAAGGTATGACAATCATGTGATTTAAGGCCAAGAAGTCTTGAATCTTGTAAAGATACAAGATTTTTAATATTTGAAGAATAACCTTCAGGGACCTTCATACCATAGAAAGAATTGCAAACCTCTCTCTTCTCTGCTCTTGACAAATTCCAAGGCCCAGGAGGCAAACGAGTACGTCTTTCTCCATACTCGGGTTGCAAATCAGTTTTGACCCCCATGTTCAATAAATCTAATCGAGCAGCAATCCCATCTTTATTTTTTCCAGGGATCTCCAGCAATGTACCAATGATACTATCGCAAACATTCTTCTCAATGTGCATAACATCTAGGGCATGCCTCACAGGAAGGTATTTCCAATACTCGAGATCAAAGAATATTGATTTCTTCTTCCAACAAACTCTGTCACCATTTTCAACCATATGCAGCACTTCTTCTCCGGTTAATGGCTCGGGAGGTATGCCATATTCAGGTTTCCCATTAAAAGCTGCACGTTGCCTCCTATATGGATGATTGATTGGTAACCATTTTCTATGCCCAATGTAACAAATTTTGTGGCCATTTTTCAACCTGTGACTAGGTGTATCATCGCCGCATATTGGACAAGCTTTATATCCTTTAACAACACAACCAGATAAGTTTCCATAGGCGGGGAAATCATTAATTGTCCACATTAATGCAGCTCTGAGTGTAAAGTATTCTCCATTATGTGCATCATACACTCCTCTAATCCCAACCCACAAGGATTTTAAATCATCAATCAAAGGCTCCAAGTAGACGTCTATATCATTTCCGGGTTGTTTAGGACCGGAAATCAATAAGGTTAACATCATGAACTTTCGTTTCATGCACAGCCATGAAGGGAGATTATATGTAACTAAGATAACCGGCCAACAACTATATCTGCTACTTAGAGAACTGTGGGGATTGAATCCATCAGATGAAAGAGCCAATCTCAAGTTTCTCGGCTCATTACCAAACTCAGGCCATTTATCATCAAGAAGTTTTCAAGACGGGGAATCCGCCGGATGAGACATCTGACCATCAATTGATTTTCTAGCAGCATGCCACCAAGTCAAACTCTTAGCTGTCTCATGTGATTGAAACATCCTTTTAAACCTTGGAATTGGGGGAAAATACCACACCACCTTCGCTGGCACACCCTCTTTCAAGATTGAATCTTTGCCTTCCTTCCACCTTGAGATACCACAAGTAGGACAATTAGTTGAATCCTCATACTCCTTCCTATACAAGATGCAATCATTGGGGCATGCGTGCATTTTCTCATAACTCAGCCCCAATGCACACAAAGTCTTTTTAGCCTCATACATGGAGGTTGGTATTGTATTTCCTTCTGGAAGCAGATCGCCTTGAAGTATCAATAATTCTGTAAAACAGACATCACTCATCCCATGTTTTGCCTTCAAATTATACAACTTCACTAATGCCGATAACTTCGTGTACTTTCTACAACCAGGGTGCACTGGTTGATCTCCATCCCCAATCACATTAGCAAACTCATACGGATCGGAACCAAAATCACCAAAATCATTATCATCCATATCAATTTCTTCAGACACAAAACTGTACCTACTATGGCCATCATCTTCTTCAACATTTCTACTAGCATTAGTAGTTGCTTCCCAAGGTTCTCCGTGAAATGTCCAATTCTTATAGCTTTGGTCAATTCCATTAAAATATAAGTGATCCCTTATAATTCCAACCCCAAACAACTTCAAATTAACACATTTAACACATGGACAACGGATATGTGTTGTAGTTAGAAGATTTTCTACAGCAAAGTTCAAAAATGCTTCCACCCCAAATTCATATGCCTTCGATCTTCTATCCGAGTGCATCCATGACTTATCCATCTCCGACACTATAACCTATTATCTATAATAAAGTGAAAATACAGGCAATGACCATCACTATAGCAGATTATACAATGATCTAATCGCAAGTAATACACAACAGAGACGACTGGTTTTAAACAAAAACAGACGTACTTGGCATATATAGACGACGGATTTTCAACAGACGTCGTCTATTATAAGTAATACAAACGACGGTTTATGAAAAAACCGTCGTGTATAAGTAATACAACGACGGTAGTTTAAAAAAACCGTCGTGTAATCGTCGTCGTATGCCCTAAAATTCGTCGTGTCTCAGTTTATTTTCAAGAACACAAAACCCATTAAGAACACAACATATATATGAAACCAAGCAAGAAACCAACATATACATGAAACCAAGCATGAAAACAATAAACCGTCGTGTATAAGTAATACAACGACGGTAGTTTAAAAAAACCGTCGTGTAATCGTCGTCGTATGCCCTAAAATTCGTCGTGTCTCAGTTTATTTTCAAGAACACAAAACCCATTAAGAACACAACATATATATGAAACCAAGCAAGAAACCAACATATACATGAAACCAAGCATGAAAACAATAAATCCATTCCCAATTCAACATAACATAGGGTGATTAAAAGATACGACAAAATTAAATCCATTCCCAATTCAACATAACAGATAATGTAATCCATGAACCCATTAAACAGAAAATCCATGAACCCATACCTATAAGCACATTATTAACAGATCGCAAAGCATACACATAAAACCCTTTAACAAAACAACCTAATATCATTCAATGAATTTACAAGGGGAAGATAGGGTTTGTACTTACAGGTTGGACGAGCTCACAGATTCGACGGAGCCTGGAGAGTGCAACTTTTAATTAGAGCAGAAGTGAGAGAGCGAAATGTTATGTCGCGCGAAATCTGAAAATTTTAGGTTTCAGGGTTCGAAGTATAAGAATAAGAGCCAAATCTAAAAAAATTTAGGTCGCGCGAAAATTTTTAGAGCTCGCGCGTTTTAAAACGTCGAAAGAAAAACCAAGGCGAAAGTTCTACAAGTACCGACGTAAATTTAATATTCCACGACGGAAACTTCATTTTTCGGATTAAGAACGTAAGGCCGTTCATTTTGAAGCTTCATTTTTCGGATTAATTTTAAATTAATTTTGAATTTTTTATATAACGACGACTGAAAAACCACGTCGGTGTTAAGAAATTAAAGACGTTGTAAATTATATAAACCGACTTACATATTAAAATGACGTCGTTTAAAGCGTAAACCATGTCGTATGTTTTTCTGTACGACGTAAAATATGTATTCCACGACGCAACCACCGTCGTTAAAAATTAATACCCTAAACCCCTAAAACTAAATTATACAATTTAAAAAATTAAGTTTAAAAAAGGTTTTATGGTTTTAAAGCCTAACATATACCCTAGACTACCCAAAAATTATACTTTAAAAATAAACCCCAATAAATAACAACCCTAATCTCTAAACCCTAGACTCTAAACCCTAAACCATAAAACTAGAAGTGATTTTATGACTCATCAAAACAATTTTGTTTTGGATGGTCATTTTAAATTTTTGTTATTCAAAATGAATTTTTTCAAGGTTTATGTGGAAGAAAATATATCAATGACTTCATAGGAGTTGACTTTTCAATTTTCTGATTTATTTTAAATTTATTTTGAATATTTTGATATAAAAATAATAAAATATTCTTACCACAACAACAAACCACGTCGGTGTTAATAAATTGTAGACGTTGTAAATTGTAATAGACTACTAAGTCGTTAAAATGACGTCGTTAAAATGAGAAACCATGGCGGCTATTTAACTATACGACGTAAAATATATATTCCACGACTTAACCGCTGTCGTTACATAAACGTCGTCGATGATACCCTGAACCCTTAAGAAATTGAAGATGTTGTAAACCATAAACGACTCAATTGTTCAAAGAACGTCGTCTAACTATATTTTTACATCGTATTTGTTTAAAACACGAAACAACAAAATACGACGGTTTTTGACTTTATTAGGTCGTTGGAAAAGTATTACACGTCGGTTAAGCAATTTGTATGTTTGTTTTTTTTTTAATTTAAGAAAACCTCAACAAATTTTTACATTACATATTATAGAGAAAATTTGTACATTATACATAAATATCAAGTGTTCAATAATTGCCCTGTTTAATAATTTGGAAAACAAACTCTGCCCATTCATTCCGGACTTCATCAATGGCTTCTTGGGGGTATGAAGCTTCCTGGTTTCCCTTGGCATACTGCATAAACAATGACTATTAGGGTTTATAAATAAAAAGAAATTCAATCACGGACGACGATATTTTTCATAACCGACGTAGTATATCCATTCAACGACGTTAATTTTACATGACCGTCGTTGATAATACAAAAAACGACGTGAAATGTATGAAGGTAATTTCTTCTTACCTTATTCTCAAACCCCAAGGAAGGATCCATGATGATATCCCTCATGAAGCGCATCACATAATACCCGCATTCGACATTGCTGGGTTGCTTTGGTGTGCCTGAGAGAGTTTTCCAAATTACATTTTTACGTCCTGCTCGGGCTATGTGGGTATTATATATTTTTAAAGCACTGTTCACGATGTTTTTCGCCTCTTCGTCGACCACACGATGACCTGGCAGAGGATCCAGAAAATAGACGGTCTCCTTCTTTGCTCACCGTCTGTCTTCTGAAGTCGAGCTGCTACCAGTCGTGATCTTTCAGTTATTGTGCCAGAGTTGGCACTAACTGTAGCAGGGTCGATAAAGCCAACCATGCTGCACATATTGGCTTGTTTCAAAACATCGTGTAAGTACCTAAATATATAAAATAATATAAACAAGTCAGCACAAACAAACACGACGGTTATGTATAAAAAAACGACGTATTATAATATTTCACACGACGTACTGAAATAGATGAGGACGTTATAATATATTTATCACGACGGTAGTTAGTTAAGACGACGTGGTTAGTTAGTTAAGACGACGCAATATATAAACCAACGAGGTATTATTTTAGAAGTACAAACCTCACATATACAGCCAATACAGTAGCTCCAATTTCTTCCATGCCTGCAAATTGTGTAATATCTTCAGGCAGGAGGAAGGTATCGCGCTCACCACCAAACACGTCCTTATCAATTGTAAATTGGAGTGTCTTATCCTCAGGCAGGAGTGTCGTTTCCACAAAACGACAAAGGGTTTTTAAAGAAGATGGCACCTCCATATTTGAATAAGCACCAACTTCAATAACCTGTTGAAAGAAATAAAAAAAATGACGTGGTAATTCAATAAAGACGACGGTTTAAGGAATAAAACGTCGTCTTAAACCATTTAAACGACGGTGCAAAAACCGTCGTTTAAATATTTTATTACGTCTTAAAAAAAGTCCGCCGTCTAAGTTTTAAACAAACGACGGATTAAATAAAAATATCGACGTCTGAAATTTTGAAAAACAAATAAAAAAGGCAAAGTTATGTGAACATACCTTGTCGTCATGCTTTTCTTCATCTTCTTTCTCCTTTTCTTCTTCCTTCTCTTCATCTCTTTTTTCTTCTTCCTTCTCTTCATCTGGCTGATGTTTCCCCATTTTGGCAGTATCATCCTCCAAATGTAGGGATCTCACATCACCTCCAGAGCAGCTAGCTTTGTCAGACATTGGATTTTTGGGGCTTTGGCTAATTCTTGGTTTAAGCATGCTTGGATCAAAATTGGGAATTAATTGGGAAAGCTGACTCAGGAAATGCTCCCTCTCAGCCTCTACCAATTGTTTTGTCCTAGCCTCCATCCTTAAGGCCTCTTCCCTTGCCTTAGCCTCCATCTTTTTAGTCTCTTCTTGAAGGAGAACTCTTAAACTGTCCTTCAAACGGTCGTCAAAGCTCACCCTCTGTGGTTTGGGCAAATTGAAATATTGCCTTGGGGAAACACTAGCACCAACTCCCCTCACTCTGCCTGGATGCTCGGGGCCCAAAGCCATGGTCAGCACATCATTGCTGCCATCTACTCTGACTTTGCCTTCCGAGACTTGTTTCTGCAATTCATCCTAAAAAAAGATAAACAAAAAAACACACGACGGTTATTTATGTACAAACGACGTATTATATAATTTCACACGACGCAATAACGTATAAACCGACGTTATTATAACTTATCACGACGGTAGTTATACCGACGTGGTTATTTATTTAAAACGACGAAATGAATAAACAACCGACGTCTTATGCTATAATTAAAGATAACAGAGTAGTGATTCCTATTTAGACCGTTAACGACGTTTTTAAAAAATTTTCGACGTGGTAATATCATTAAAACGACGCGAAAATGAACCACCGACGTCTTATGCTATAATTACAGAAAATTAGTAGTGATTCCTATTTAGACCTTTAACGACGTTTTTAAAAACTTTTCGACGTGGTAATATCATTCACACGACGAAAAATATAACATACGACGTAATAAGAATAATTCACAGTTTAATAAAAATTTAAAACAGAGTGATAGTAGGCTTACAATTAATTTTGCTTTCTCTGCCACCTTTGGATCAGGGATGTTACCATGTTTGTCCTGTCTAGCTCTCTTCCATAAGGTAGATCGATCAATTTCTACCCCAGGCATGGTTTCCTCCAATTGATCCTCCAATCCAGCATATCCTTTTCGAGACAATCGATGATTGTACTCGAGTTTCTCCCTAATCTGTGCATGTTGAGAATGCACAGACTCAAAATCTTTGGATAGCCTTGAAGCTACAAAGGCATCCCATTGTGCTTTCTCTATGAATTTATATGTTTCAGGGGGTTGGCTTAATTTCTCCCTGTCATTGGTGTATGGAAGGATATAATGCCTCGTTAGTGTAGACTTGAAATCCTTCCATTTCTTGGAAGCAGAAGCTAAAACAGAGGTCTTGCCCCCTTGGCCTACGACAAAAGCCATGTCAACTGCTTTCCAAATCTGCTCCTTTATATCCTTGGGGATTTGGGACCATTTCTTGTCCACAAGTGGGATCCTGGAGCGTGCCAACACACCAATATACGACTGCATCTCAATATGTGCTTGGCCAACACCTTTCCCCCTTTTATTGTACTCAACAATTGGCCTCAGTTTCTGAAGCTTTCTCTTCACAACACGAGGCATTGTGCTCATATCTCGACCAGTCTTTGAATCATCAGAGATTGTTGTCTGGCTGGTTGGTTCTGTCTCAGCAGATGATGAAGCAAACTTCATCTTCTTCGAAGACTTCATCTCCTTCGAAGACTTGTCTTGAGGAGCTACCATTCCAAGCTTCTTGGAGCCAGAATCCTTAGTTTGTTGTTGAGAAACCATTTTAACAGACAAAACTGCAAGTGAAAATATTTCAGGAAAACATTAAGAACACAAACGACGGTATTAAAAAAATACGACGTATGATATGATTTTAGACGACGCAATGAAATAATCTCAGACGTAATAAATGTTTAAAACCATTATTTATATAACGTCGTGGTATATATGTTCACACGACGTCAATAGTAATACACCGTCGTGGTAAACTATTAATTATATAACGTCGTGGTATTTATGTTCATACGACGTCAATAGTAATACACCGTCGTGGTATTAACATTCACACGACGTAAAACAATAAGATATTTTGTCGTCTATATTAGATACCAACCCTAGTTTCTTTTTCTTTATATTTTATCAAATAAGGGAAAAACAAAAACCATTGTTCAAACAAGCATATAAAAAAAGACTATTATTATAAAAAAAGACTATTATTTTAAAAACAACTTTGTCAATTTTCAGACGACGCTAGAACAACTGACGAACCGTCGTGGTCTACCGTCGTCTTATTTAGTTGAGGTAGTTGTCTTCAAAGTTGGAAACTTTCCCTCTTAAGAAGTAAAATGATTTTGGCCAGAAAAAAGGTAAAAAGATTTTTCAAACAAAAAACGTATGAGCATGCAAAACCGTAACCAAAATAGTGAAAATGAAAGCTTACCTTTTGCGTGCAATGAAAGCAAGAGGAAGATGATCGATGTTTAAGTTCAGAGACGACGAAGAAGACGAGAGGAAGACGATGAGAAACTCTGACAATGCTCTGACAAGGAAAAAAGACGAAAAGGTTTCTCTGGGAGATTGAAATTTTTAATCGGGTTTGGAAACAGTGCATGTGTAAGTCGAAAAGTTGCTTACATATAAAACCATTTCAAAAAAAATAATACGGCGGTTACATTTAACTACGTCGTTTTTAACTAACACGACGCAATATTTTTCGTTCGACGTGGAATCATTTCATTTAACGTCGTTAGGTTTAATATAACCGACGTGGATTTTAATTTTTAAATTATGAATAGAATATTTTTTTCCCGTGACCTTTCAGTTTATTTTTCAATTACAGTGCGTTATAAATAGAGTTTTTTTTCCGGAGGAAATTTAAAACGAAGGAAATTAATATTCTGCAATATGTAAAGTTTCTTTTTTGGATGACAGATTTAAATAAAATAAGAATACAAAAACAACGAATGTGTAAGTCAAGTAGACGAAAAGTTGCTTACATATAAAACCATTTCAAAAAAATAATACGGCGGTTACATATAACTACGACGTATAAATTACAAAATACGACGGTACATTTAACTTCGGACGTGGTAAATAAATACGACAGTAGTTTGTAGGTACCGTCGTAGTAAACTCAAAAATTAAAGTACATAAGTAATAACTCGCGTCATGGTAGATTATTTAACACGTCGTTTTTATTAATTTACCGACGTGGATTTCTGTAATATACGTCGATAATACCGACGTTGATTTTACAATTTAAACGACGGTTTTTTTGTAAGGACCGCCGTTGGTTTTAAAAATTTATTCTATAAATTTGTCGCTTTCATTCATTTTCGGTTTACATTTAAGGTTCCAAGTTCTTCCTCTCTCAGTCTCTCATGTCTCAAAGACAATAATTTGGATGTCTTTCTCAAAGAGAAATTGAGCTTACTCGCATCAAATATATGTCCACAAGAAGAAGCTTGTCAACTAGCCTTCTCACTTCCTTGATCAAGCCTGATAGGACACTTAGTGCTTCTGAATACTCCTTGCTTTCCATCAAAAGAGATGCAAGCCTGGCCTCCACTCGCTGTCGAAGGAAAGTTCGCTTCTCAGGGAAATCTGAAGATCAGATGTGCCTGATCCTCTGCTTGATTTTCTTACCTAAGAAGATCCGTCGGATTTGTGATAGCCTCTTCCTTTATCCGTAGAGCTTCAGAAGAAGAAGATGGGTTTCAAGAATGCGATAAAGAATAGAAATGGCTTCAGATGGCCTCTAAAGCATGAGCAATTGAATCAGTAGTTTCTGGGAGATATGATGAAGACATTGTCAATGCTTTGAACTATACAAGTCCTGCAGAAAGATAAAGGACCAAACTGTTAAAGAAACTGAAACAACGGCGGTTTTCTGTTCTACCGTCGTCTTTTCTCGTCGTCTATATTAAGGTAAGATGGCGGTAGATTTATAATTACCGACGTAGATTATTTTGTTAAACGTCGTTAAGTGTACTACAACCGACGTGGATTTTATTTTTAAATTATAAATAGAGTTTTTTTTCCAGAATTCTTTCAGTTTTAGTTTTCAATTACAAAGCGTGATAAATAGATTTTTCTTTCCCGAGGAAATTTAAAATGAGGGAAATTAATGTTCTAGAATTTGTAAACTAACACGACGCAATATTACTAACCCGAGGAAATTATAAATAGATTTTGCTTTCCTGAAGAAATTTTAAATTAATTCAGTTTGAAACAAAACGACGGTTTTTTGTTATGCCGTCGTTTTTAACTAACACGACAGATTTAAATAAAATAAGAATATAAAAACAACGACTGTTTTTTTACTACTGTCGTCGTTTTTCATCGTCTTAAGTAAGACTAAGACGACATAATATATTTGTTGAGCGACGTTGATTTGTTTTTAAACGTCGTTAGGTATAATATAACCGTCGTTGAAAATTGTCTCTCTGATTGCAAATTTGCAACGACGTTGATCAACTTCCAAAAAATTGTCCCTCTGATTGCAAATCTGTGTCATCTGTTAAGATTATTTTGTATTTTAAAGTCGTGGATTTGTTTGTAATTATACGGCGTCTTATACGAAAACCTCGTCGTGTTATTTTATGAGTAAAAACGACGGCTTTTATTGAAATCGTCGTCTTTACTTTCTACGTCGGTCTATTCATAACTTCTGCCGTTCTTTGTTTGCTTTGATTTTACACTGCGGAAATCTGTTTCAAATAGACGTCGGTTGTTTAATTAGGTACGTCGTTGTTTTTGAACAGCCATTTGAATCTCCATTTTTTAGTTGTCTAAGGTGCTATTACACGACGGTGTTTTTAGAACCGTCGTCTTTTTAAAAACCACGACGGTTTTCACTTAGACCGTCGTTGTTTTCTGGTCGTCTTTTTCACTTTTTGTAGTAGTGAGACGTTAACTGGGTTTGAATTTGATTCAATGAAGCCAGTCCCGAAACCAATTTATAGTTTGATAAGCCTGTATTTCTCATTATGAGATCAAAATAATTATCTTCAGTTTTCTATACACTTGAAGACCATGTAAGCATATTCTTGTTTCTATTACTACTTTCTTCCCCTCCGTGAATGGGAGTCTTGTGGGATTTACATGAGGGGCTAGGGATGGCTATATTTTAATCAATAACACCACGCCACATCGGCTGATTACATTGTTAGGAACCTTCATCATTGCTGAGCTGGCATAGTCAGTTTGTTAATTGATTAGTTAAGAAATTAGTTTCTAACCGAATTGGTTAATGAGAGCTTCACAGCCATATTAGGCAATTATTGTATCAAGAATGAGTTGTAGAGAATATTGTACTGTTTCGATAATTCAATAAAGAATCCTTGTTACTCTGTGTAATTCTAGGGTTAAGGTTGAAAGGGGTTTAACACACATAATCATATGTGACAGCTGTTAAAAGTTTAATATAGTTCTATTAGTAACTTTCTCTCCGAGGAGGGGCCTTGTGTTTGATTAGGTAGTTGGTAAGGCAAAGCTAACTAACGCAATTAGGAAGATCAACCACACTAACTGAGACACATCCCATACTCCTACCGAAGGGAGTAGTGGGAAATTCTCCGCCATGTGGAGGTAGAAGAGGCAACGAAAGCATCGGCTTTCTTTGTTCTAGCAACGGCGGTAAAAAAGAGAATGCAAGCATTATCTGAATGATCAGGCTTAAAGCTATAGGTGGCTAGTATAGTCCACTTGCTACTAAAGTTATTTGCAAATTGACACATTATCTACCATATGATGTGGTACAGTCCTCTAGTCTTTCTCCAATGAGTTTTAACACCCAGACACACGTTCCCCCAACCCAAAAAGGAGTCATTCATTGGTATTTGAGTCTTTCTCTAGTCTTCATTGATTGATTGGTAAAAGTCTTCTTCAAGTCTTATAAACACCCACTTTTGTCCCACTCCTCAGAACAAAGGAGGAGGACATGTATTTTCCTTTTTAATTTATGAGCATATGTATTTCCCTTCCTCTCTTGTCTTTCTTTTCATAGTTTAGTGATTCTACATATATCTGTTTCATTCTCTCTCGTCAATCTTGGTTTTTTGGATCTCCCTTGCTTGTGTAACCCAGATCCGTACCGTTTGTGCTTGGTCTCATGATATGATGAAGAACTAGCTGAAACTGAAAAATCACACTGGTTTTTGTTTAGCAAGTTAATATTTCGAGTGAAATATTAAATAATTGGAGAGGGGGGGAGAGAGAATATATATATATATATATATATATGGGGACGGATCCGTGGCAATGTAATGGTTGAGATTTAATGGTTGAGATTAAATAGGACATGACAAATAATTTTAATGTTTTAAATAAACAATCATTAATTTTATTTTCTCTCTCATAAAAATAAAATAAAATAAATTTCTCTCTCCTACCTTTTTTCTTGGAAACGTAATCTCTTTTCTTGGTAGTATCCTTTTTTACTTGGTACATACCTCTCTCTCTTTCCTAGGATTAGAAAAAAAAACCTCCATATTTTTTCCCTCTCTCCCTCTCTCTCTCTCTCTCTCTCTCTCTCTCTCTCTCTCTCTCTCTCTCTCTCTCTCTCTCTCTCTCTCTCTCTCTCTCTCTCTCTCTCTCTCTCTCTCTCTCGTAACTGCAAACCAACCATATGAATTCTCTACTCCATTTTTATTCCATTTTCATTTTCCTTAAAACTAATACGTTTTGTTTTGTTATTTATGATTATATTGATATGACCTGAAATCTTAATTGTTCGGTTTGTTTTCTTAAAGAATTTCAGGTTTCACAAATAGAGAAAATAAAATATTTTTTAGAGATGCAGTGCAAAAAGTTTATGCCGAACAATATAACCTTTATTGGTGTTTTGTCTGCTTGTAACCATTGTGGTCTGGTAGAGGAAGGGAAAAGATGGTTTAAAGGAATGGAGGGCTTTGGGCTTATCCCCCAAATTGAGCAATATGGTTGGATGGTTGATCTTTTGGAAAGGGCAGGATGCTTGGAGGAGGTTTGCAGTTACCGGAGAGAGAGATGGAAAAAAGATGGAGGTTTTTTTTTTCTGATCCAAGAAAAAAGAGAGAGAGAGAGGTGTATACCAAGTAAAAAAGGATACTACCAAGTAAAGAGATTACGTTTCCAAGAAAAAAAGGATGAGAGAGAAAATTATTTTATTTTATTTTTATAAGAGAGAAAATAAAATTAATGATTGTTTATTTAAAATATTAAAACTATTTGTCATGTCAGATTTAATCTCAACCATTAAAAGTGGAGTAATCTAATGACCAAAAAATTGTGTTAAAACTTGTGTAAAAAATGTGGTGCTACGGATCTGCATCTATATATATAGAGAAACTTGAATGCACAAGAATTGTACTGTGGTAGCAAAAACGCTACTGCCACAAAAACACTCGATTATATGGCAACTGCATCTCCACAACGACAAGTATTGCATTGGGATTCAATCTAAAAACTTTTAGACTCATTTTCCATGTATGTAACTCACAAACTTTCATTTCCATTATCCCCTGAGCTTGTAAAATGTGCATGTCTTCTCAGCACTGTCTTTGTCTTCTTTAACTAAACAAATACTATTTTATTACTTGTCAAAGTGTGGAAGCTCATAGGAAAGTTATGAGAATGTTAAAGTCAAGGTTTTGAATTAAATTACTATTTAACTACTATAATTCTCTAGAGGGTTCAAGTCGAGGACTGAAAATCCTAACTAGAAATAGATGCACAATTTTATAATCCGTTGTTGCATGTTGCATCGTTTGGATGTTGAATAGGAATTTCATAAAATACTACTCTCGGAGCATTTTTTTGATGAACTCTTTCTCTTGTTTTTTGTTTTATTTTTCTTCCTGAAGTATACAATAATGCACATGGGATGGGAAAAGAATAAGGACTTAGGCTCCGTTTGGTTCATGAAATGAATTTGAGGGGAAATCATTTCCCGTGTCATTCCCCAAGGAATGGAAATGGAAGATTCCTTTCCCACGTTTAGTAATGCTAGGAAAGTAACCGGGAAATATCACTTTATATCCTTTCCCATGTTTGTTTTGAGTAGAAATGGAAAACAAAGTTCGTATAAAATTTTAATTATACCCATATTAAATCAAATAAAAAAAGAATGCATTTAATGATATATTGTATGTAATGACCCAAATTCATATTTAATTAGTAAATTATTATGCGGAAAGACAATTTTGCCCTTTGACTCACTTATGAACTCAAAGTTGACTTTTTGACCGAAAAGGAATTTGACAATTCCACATACACCGTTGCGTAGAGCACGACGACACGAGTTCATAGACACGAAGTAAGCTCAAATCGGAGTTTAACGACGAAACTACGATTAAAATATCACGAGGGGCAAAATGGTAAATTGGAAAATCAGATTTTATAAAACCTGTTCCTCTCTCTCTCTCTCTCTTCAGTTCTCTCTCCTCTCTCTCTCCTCCCTCCCGTTGCGCCAGCCACCCTCCTCCCTTCCGATTGAGACAGCGGCCACCACAGGGCACGCCGATCTCCGGCGTTGGTACCAATAGCTCCACCACACCCTCGCCGTCACGACCTGACCCGTCGCCGCCCCTGCACCGACCGGAGCTCGCCGGGATCAGGCGAAAACCGATCGGTTTTCAGTCGAAACTTCAAGCTCCTCGATCTCCTTCGTTTCTCAACCAAATCGTTCGAGTAAGGTATGGTTTCTCAGCTATTTTTCATGCTCTAACTGATGGTTGGCTGGGTTTTGATCGATTTTAGCTGTAGATCACTCGATTTTCGAAGTGAAAATCGGCCGAACTTCGGCCTCCGTGATCGGCCGTTTCCGGCCACTTTTTGGGGTTAGTCCAAGAACAAAAGTGGTTCCAAATACGGTGTTATACCTAGGATAGGAGTTTGGAGCCTTGGTTTTGAGATTTTCCGGCGATGCGTAATCGCTTTGGTTCTGATGCGATCCTTAGGTCGTCACGAGCGCATAAGAATTCGCGGATCTCAATTTGGATACCGTTTGAGCCTCGAACGGATTTTCCTTATTATGCGATTATCGGGTTCAATACTGTTGAGCCGTTGGATCGTAATCAATTTTAGATATGTTGTTCCAGATAATTTTAGAAACGTGTAGGATTCGACGGATTGTGAATCGGAGTCCCGGATACTCCGAAAACGCGAACCCTAGGGCTATGGTTTAGAAATTGTGCGATTACACGATCGTAATTAATCCGACCGTCCGATTGACACCAATACCCTCGGGACATGTGTCCTAAATATATTGGACCTTCTAGCGGCATCCGGATCATATTGTACCCGTGGGGTTCCGGATTGACTTTTTGGACTTTAGCGCTTTTTGAGTCCCAAGATACCACTAAACTATCCCACGTGGAAGGAAAGCTGTTATGGGCATAGGGATCACTTTAAATTGACGCACGTACTTTTAGGAGCCGGGGGTAGGGTTTTTAATTTAATACTATATTGTATTAATAGAATATTATGGTCATTGAATCAGGCACCCGGGCACCAGTTGACCCGCAGGAGGGACCTTCAAGAGGTCCAGCGAGCTCAGACTACCAGTGAGTGGACTCTTTGTTTTAATAAATGAATTTAAGCAGTTTAGTTTCAGTTATCAGCTGTTTTATTCTGTAAAATATTTTATGTTGCATGCTGCCGAGTGAAAGTTCCTTTAAAGCATATAGGACAAGATATTCTCGTTAATTATCAGATAAATAGCAGCAGAATTTTAAAGGTTACATAAAGTTAATTATTCAACAGATTTCCTTCAGAAACTTTATATTTTCTTAAATCACCTTGTACCCAGATATTAAATGTTGCCTTCGGATTATATTTGTTGCCTTCGATTTAGTCAGCATGCTTGACAGTTGCCCCACGAGTTCCTTGGTACTGGAACTCGTGTGGAGCGAGTAATGCGGATAAAGGTGGACTACGGTTCCCTGAATCCTGCGAGTTGCGGCTCGGACTGACTTCGTGTCACTGAGACCTGCGAGTATGTGTCACCCATGGTGATGCAAGGAATTGACAGATATAAGGATTTGACGGAAATAGGGGTGCACCTAGGTGATAGGTTTCAACTGTTTTCAAATGTATAGTTATATACATGCATTGATTTCAGAAATAAAGAAAATAAGCTAGTTTGTATAACTGTTTTTACAGTGGGGTTAGTATGTTCATATAGTATTTTCTAAACTTTGTTTTTGGGTCCACTCACCCTTCTTGTTGTTTTGCGCCCCCAGGCAGTAGACGTGCACAGGAATCCACCCCCGGGCCCACTTCCCCATCTTCCGCGCCCTTCTCTGATGTAGGATTTGTATTTTGTACACAGATTCACTCTTTTGGTAAATTCTTAGTAGTCGCTCTGATGTTTTGCCCTAGACTGAGCTTTGATCTCTTGTGATGTGTATATATATGTATGCTGGCAGTTGGTTGTATATATATATACTTGTTTTGACAGGTGTAAGATTTTGGTATTGAGCCAGATACAAGGGAAACTCTGCCGGTTTTTCTGTAGAAGTCAACCTTGTTATTTTTATCATGTATTGTATAGAAGGGCAAATAGGACATTTGTCCCCGACATTCGCCAGGTGTCGGACACACACAGGGTCTGGCTCGGATTCCAAAGTGGAATTTGGATCGGGTCCTGTCAATAGGGATGGCAAAAATCTTCGTCGGGCTGGGTCTCCAGCCCTAACGGTGGGAAATTTTAGGGCAAAACGGGGATTGGGTACAGGGATCCCCAAATCTCGATAATTATAAGATTAATTTTAAATTAATACATATATAATATAGAGAGCTTTAGTTTTGAAACACAATATAGTTTACTAATTTGGAAGATGGGAATACAATTTCATCTAATTAGCATAAGGCCGAAGACCAAAATGCAGTATATAATTTTACAAAAACATCATTAAAAAATATCAAAATTACACACAATGTCACTCCTTCTAAGGCAAGCATACTATGCCATATATCCATATCCGGCCACCACTGCCATATATCCGTATCCGGCCACCAATTCCGTTACCCTTTATTCACCTTTAAAAAAAAAGATATTGTGTCATTGAAGGGACTCGAACCTTGATCCTCAAAGGAGGAAGGCTCACTCACAAACCACTACACCAAACTTGATTTTGTAATATTTATTCAGTTATACAATATTTATATAAACAATCAACGGTTTAAAAAACAATCATTTCAATACATATTCACACAAAAATTGCAAATAAAAACAGAAACTGCAACAAAAATACAATGTAGATATCAATTATGTTTTAAAAAAACAAAAACAAAAAAAAAAACAAAAACAGCTACAAAAATAAAAATTAATTTTATTGAAGCGAAATGGAGGAACCAAGATGAAAGTACTAAAATGGAAATTATGATGCAGAAATGGAAACTTCAATGCATAAACAGAAACTGCAATGCATAAACAAAAAATGCAACATAACTGCAATGCATAAATGGAAACTGCAGTACAAAAATGGAAACGGCAATGCTAAGTTTGGGAAAAATGACTCAACTCTAAAGTTAAACAAAACGAAACTATATATTTTTATTTATTCAATACATGTTGGTAAAATACTCTGTTTCTGGCAATGCCGTTTCCAAAACTCAAATTTTGAGTTCCCTTGCTCTGGCCCTCCCAATTCCTTATCTGTGTAGCCTCTACTCTTCAAATTGGTGAGGTTGAAGGCTATGGAAAGAGCAAAAATCTAATTGTATTTAAATGAAAACTGCAATGCAGTTCCGAAAGTCCAATTTTGAATTCCCTTGCTCTTAGGTAGTTCTACTCTTCTCTTGCCCACCCAATTCCTCATCTGGGTAGCCTATACTCTTCAAATTGGTGAGGTTGAAGACCAAGAAAAGAGCAAAAATACAATTGTGATTACAAAAATGCAATGCAGTTTCCAAAACTACAATGCAGAACCTATATAAAATTTCACTAAACTAAAGCTTAAATTGACAGGACCCGACCCAAATTCCACTTTGGAATTCGAGCCGAACCTTGTGCGTGTCCGACACTTGACGGATGCGGGGCATAAATGACCTATTTGCCCTTCCATTCAAATACAGTTTATCTCAAATTTGACTTATGCCGAAAATTCAGTAGAGTCTCCCCTGTAAATTGAACATTTCCCAAAATTTTCACATGTAAAACAAGCATAAATATACATACATATAACCCAACTGCCAGCATGCTTTAAATTATATCCAAGAAAACAACAGTATATCATTCTGCCCCCAGGGCTTCATAATTCAAGTAAATCATTCTATCACATGGAACTGATTCTAACTTTTAGAACAACATGAACACAATAACATATTCAAAAAAAATGTAGCTGAACCATTTCTCAATCCTTTTTGCCTCGCGGCTGTACCTAGTAATTCTAGGCTGCCTACGTACCCTCAACTAGGGATCAAGTCACACGTAGTTCTTCTATTCCTGTTCCAAGCTTCTTGGCATTACTCACATGGCAATAACTATATTTAAATAAAGGAATAAAAGCATTTAGATTCAAGTAATCACTCTTGGAAAGCCATAACTATTAATTCCTCGTGACACCATTGGTGACACGTCCTTCCCTGTAATTCTCGCTGGACTCAGGAGACATCTGGTCAACCTGATCCGCAATTCTCGCTCCCACGATCCGGATATCTCTAAGACTCGTGGGGCAAAGTATGCTAGAAATACTTGAGTTATTTAATACCATATCCAATACAAAAAAGATAAAGGCAAACAACTTAAATAAAATAAAATAAGATAAATTAAAACAAAACGGATTAAAATAAGATAAAATAAAATAAACAAGCTCCGAATACTCTTGTATCAAACTCATGTAAGGTTCATAAATAATTATGTATATATATATATCCGTCTTTCTCTTGTGACATAAATATCTTGATTAAGAAAATGATAGTAACTGTATGAAGTTCCTCAATTTTACTTTAAAAAAAGCGTTTTAAAGCTTAAATTCTCTCCACTAGGCGTACCCCCATTTTTGATCCATCAATTCCTTTAATACCATCAATTCCATCCTCGTAGATCTCGGAAACATAAAGTTAACCGATCCGCATTCCTCGCAGGTCTCGGAGATACCACTTCAATCCAAGCCGCATTCCTCGCACCACACAGTTCAGGCGTTTCCGAAACTCGTGGGGCATTATCAAAATAACCAAACTATTTCAAAGTAACTTGGGGGCACCCTCGTGATGAGTTTGAAAACCATAACCTGGCTTTTATATCAACTTTCAATAAACTTGTTCTCAACTAAACTTAAAATATATATACATTTGTATGCCACAATCTGATGAAAGCCAAGTGCTATGAGTCATCTTTTTCAACTATTGAATATACATATATTAAACACTTAGCTAGTATGTTAGCCATGTCGATCTTTGATTAACATATCGTTCAAATATTATATTAATAATCTTACAACATAATTAACCATATGAATATATAAGCATGTGATAAATCAACATATAATTAAATGCTCAACCTAAATTCACATAAAATAAAGAAGGGTAAACTACAGTAAACTCCCCAACCTATAGGGCATTTACGAGTCCATACCCGATTTTGGGGACATTTATGAGTACATACTCAACGTCGCGGAAAACCTACAATTTGCCCCCCTCCGTTAGCGAGACCCATCAGGAAATCTGTTAAACGCTGACGTGGCGAATGTGGGTTCTATTTTTTAATGAGGTGGACTTACAGGTGGACAAATAAATAATAAAAAAATTTATACATGTTAAAAATAAATTTTAAATCATATTAAAATCATTAAAAAATGAAAAGAAAAAAAAAATCTCCTCTCTTCTCCTACATAGCCAACCCTCTCTCCCACCCGACTCAACCCTACCTCTCAGCCACCCCCCTTTCGTCGCCCACCTCCAAACCCAACTCTCTCTCTCTCTCTCTCTCTCTTCTTCTCCCTCCCAACCCACCCCAACTTCTCCAGAAAGCTCATCATTCTTCTCCTCAAATTTAAACCCATTTTACAACAACATTAGGAAATACAAATTGTGAAGAAACTTGGAAAAGAAGAATATTGGTAAAGTACTGTGATAGGTTGATTTCCAAATTACCACATTTGAAACAAGATTAATTTTTGCAGATAATTCCTCTTGATTAATTATCAGTTTCTGGGTAAACTGATAAACCCAAAAACAAGATTAATTTTTGGAACAAAATGATAAAGTTCAAAGAAACATAAACCTAAAAAAGAACATTGCCTAAAAAGGCATATCCTTCACCAATAACAAACAACTATCAGAACACAAAAAACGCAGATAATTCCTCAAATTTAAACTCATTTTGCAAATCCTAATATTGTTCTAGCTCCGGTGAGATCTGAAGAACGATGACGAGCTCACGAGGTCTTGAGAACATTCCCCATGGCGTGTTGCAAAGACCCAACCACCTGGGTTTTGTAGATCAGCCTCATTCATTCTCGACAAGCAGGACCAAGAATGAAATGACGCTGCATCGGCCTTGAAACCCTACTCCCTCACTCTCTCCCCGCCACTGCAGTCCTCATCCATGGCCGACCCCTCGCAAAGCCCTAACCCTAAGATCTCGGCCTACTACCAAACCCGGGCGGCACACCACGGCATCATCACGAGCGACTGGCTGGCCCAGGCTCAAGCTGCCCTCTGCCAAAACCCCAACGAACAAGGTCCAATCGTCGGCAAGGTTGAAGCCAGACCCGATTCTGCTTCCGGCAAGCCCTTCAGCGTCATCGAGGAGTTCAATAACTAGAGAAAGCAGCCCGATTTGGCCGAGGCTGTGGCAGCGATTCGGGCATTGGAGTCTGTGATTCGGTCTAGTAAGGCCACCACGATGACGGAGCTCGAAATTGAGCCTGGGGAAGTTCCTTCATGTTCTTGCATTCTTTCACAGAGAGAGAGAGAGAGAGAGAGAGAGAGAGAGAGAGAGAATGATTTTTCTTTTTCTTTTGATTTTAAATGAAAATTAATTATTTAATATAATTTTACTTGTTTTGTATAATTGTTTATTAGTTTTTTGTCCACGTGGAATCCCACGGTAATTAAAAAATGGGTCCCACAAATGCCACATAGGCAGATAACGGATTTTCTGACGATCTCGCTAACGGATGGGGCAAATTGTAGGTTTTCCGCGACGTTGAGTATGTACTCATAAATGTCCCTAAAATCGGGCATGGACTTGTAAATGACCCTATAGGTTGGGGGGTTTACTGTAGTTTACCCAATAAAGAAATTAAGACCATAAATAAACTAATTGAACACTCTCATGCACATTAACTTTCTAAAAGCTTAAACATATTCTATGGAGCTCATCCTCATTATTTAATGCAAAGTCCTGGCACTGGGCTCCTAGAAGTGCGTGCATTGAATTGAAGGTCATTCTCAAGCCTATGTAAGCTTTTCCACTTATTGGAATGATCTAGAAATGCCTCGGGACTCAAAAGCTATAAGTTCCAAAAAGTCAACCAGGGACCCCGTGGGGTCCACAACCTAAAATTTTTTGATCCGAGAGTTGCCAGAGGTTCTAACATGCCTAGGACATATGTCCCAAGAGTCTGGTCTCGATCGGACGGTCGGACTACTCACGATCGCACGATCTGACGGTTACTGTAGACCCAGCCCTAGCGTTGGCCTTTTCGGAGTATCCGGGACTCCGATTTCACGATCCATTGAATTCTACACAATTCTGGAATTACATAGATCAACATATAAGAAATTGACTGCGATCCAACGGTTCAAACGTATCGAACTGAGAAATTGCACAATATGCGAGATCCGTTCGGGGTACAAACATTGTCCGAATTGAGATCTGTGAATTCCTACGCGCTCGTGACAGCATAAGGATAATTTTAGAACAAAATTTCGGACCGTCACCCTGTCCACGTGCCAGCAACGCGTGGGTGTCTAGATAAATTTCTGTGGCCGGAAAACTTCAAGGTTGAAGGCCAAGCTTCCTATCCTAGGTAAAACACCCTATTTGGAACCACTTTTGTTCTTGGGCCTAGCCCAAGAAGTGGCCGGAATCGAAGGCCGAAACTGGCCAAAATTTTAATCGCTTAATCAACCAATTAAACGCAAAAATTTCTCAAATATAACACAACCAGCAGCTAGAACACGTTGAAAGTATAGAAAATCATACTAAATTCGAAAGATTTGGTGGCCGGAGGCGTTCGAACGAGTTCCCGAAAGTTTACTAAAAAAACTGCCCAACACCGCTTGTTACATGGCTGATTCCAGTGACCACATCGGCGGATCAAGACTGGGACCAGTCGAAAATCAAAGAGGGAAGTGAGGTGATTCTAATGGGACCAGTGCCGCCAAGAAGGGAGGTGTGTGGTGGCGGTGGTGGAGGAGAGAAGTTGGTTGGTCATGAAGCTTCTGAGGAGGGGGAGAAAATCTGGGTTTTAAAACTAAACTTTGGAATATTTACGGTTATGCCACGGAACTTCTTTTGATCGTAACTTCTTCGTTACAACTCCGTTTTGAGCCCACTATGTGTCTACGGACTCATCTCGACGTGCTCTATGCATTAGTATAATTGAAATTTCCAAAATACTTTCCGGTCAAAAAGTCAATTTTTTCCCTAATAATTTATTCTAGGGGCAAAATTGTATTTTTCTCTAATAATTTAATAATTAAAAATTAATTAAGGACCGGGTTGTTACATAAATGGCATTACAAAATATCATATGATAGTGATGGCATCAACCATTTCCAAATCAAGACAAATGTACAGTAAGTGAGTTTTATAATAAGAAGTTGCAGCTAAATTAGATCATTACCTGACATACATGCATACATATATTTGATCACAAACTCTCACATTCCAAAGAACCCTAAGATTAAAGTCATACTTTCACTTTAGAATTTTGAAAACTAAATTAAATTAAAATTCGAGATGGGATGTTACAACATACATGAATTCGATGGTCCAACAGAAGTATCTATGATTACAGTTCATATTAGACAACTTTCTATTCTTCCCTTATGAAAAGAAATGCTGCAGCAATAGGAAGCAGCTCCATAAACTAAGAAACAAGTCAATATTTACCTACATACTATAAGAGTACAGACTAATGAATAAAAAGTATTTTGAAAAGCAGAATACCTCTCTGGCAATACCCCATACTTTTTTCATATATAGAACTCAAGGTGTAATGAATTTGCAGCTGCAACCGCAAGATCATATCCAAATAACTACAAACAAACACAAAAAACCTAAATTACTAACAAAAAGCAATATGCAGTAACAAAAAGAAAACTAATTTATTAAGCTGCATTAGAGGTTATAGAGATGTAAAAACTATATCTGAAGACTAACATTTAGCATATTCAAATGTTTGAAAGTAAATCACAACATTGGCTTAAACTAAGGCCCCGTTTGATTCATGGTAAAGGAGACTTGGGAATGGGAAATCAATTGCTTTCCCATGTTTGGTAAGTCTAGGTAAGGGAAATCGTTGCCTAGCTCATGGAAAAGTAGGGGGGAAAGTGAAGTCATCCACCCAACTTGGGTTTTGTTTTCCCTCCTCATGGGAAAGTTTGGGAAAATAAGCTAACATTAAATACATATTTTTTATGACAATTTTATCCCCATTAACAATTTAGAATTACAATGACAGGACCCGATCCAAATTCCACTTTGAAATCTGAGCCAGACCCTGTGTGTGTCCGACACCTGGCGAATGTCGGGCACAAATGTCCTATTTGCCCTTCTATACAATACATGATAAAAATAACAAGGTTGACTTCTACCGAAAAACCGGCAGAGTTTCCCTTGTATCTGGCTCAATACCAAAATCTTACACCTGTCAAAACAAGTATATATATATACAACCAACTGCCAGCATACATATATATACACATCCCAAGAGATCAAAGCTCAGTCTAGGGCAAAACATCAGAGCGACTACTAAGAATTTACAAAAGAGTGAATCTGTGTACAAAATACAAATCCTACATCAAAGAAAGGCGCGGAAGATGGGAAGTAGCCGGTGGTGGATTCCTGTGCACGTCTACTGCCTGGGGGCGCAAAACAATAAGAAGGGTGAGTGGACCCAAAAACAAAGTTTAGAAAATACTATATGAACATACTAACCCCACTATAAAAACAGTTATACAAACTAGCTTATTTTCTTTATTTCTGAAATCAATGCATGTATATAACTATACATTTGAAAACAGTTGAAAACTATCACCTAGGTGCACCCCTATTTCCGTCAAATCCTTATATCCGTCAATTCCTTGCATCACCATGGGTGACACATACTCGCAGGTCTCAGTGACACGAAGTCAGTCCGAGCCGCAACTCGCAGGATTCAGGGAACCGTAGTCCACCTTTATCTGCATTACTCGCTCCACACGAGTTCCAGTACCAAGGAACTCGTGGGGCAACGGTCAAGCATGCTGACTAAATCGAAGGCAACAAATATAATCCGAAGGCAACATTTAATATCTGGGTACAAGGTGATTTAAGAAAATATAAAGTTTCTGAAGGAAATCTGTTGAATAATTAACTTTATGTAACCTTTAAAATTCTGCTGCCATTTATCTGATAATTAACGAGAATATCTTGTCCTTTATGCTTTAAAGGAACTTTCACTCGGCAGCATGCAACATAAAATATTTTACAGAATAAAACAGCTGATAACTGAAACTAAACTGCTTAAATTCATTTATTAAAACAAAGAGTCCACTCACTGGTAGTTTGAGCTCGCTGGACCTCTTGAAGGTCCCTCCTGCGGGTCAACTGGTGCCCGGGTGCCTGATTCAATGACCATAATATTCTATTAATACAATATAGTATTAAATTAAAAACCCTACCCCCGGCTCCTAAAAGTACGTGCGTCAATTTAAAGTGATCCCTATGCCCATAACAGCTTTCCTTCCACGTGGGATAGTTTAGTGGTATCTTGGGACTCAAAAAGCGCTAAAGTCCAAAAAGTCAATCCGGAACCCCACGGGTACAATATGATCCGGATGCCGCTAGAAGGTCCAATATATTTAGGACACATGTCCCGAGGGTATTGGTGTCAATCGGACGGTCAGATTAATTACGATCGTGTAATCGCATAATTTCTAAACCCTAGCCCTAGGGTTCGCGTTTTCGGAGTATCCGGGACTCCGATTCACAATCCGTCGAATCCTACACGTTTCTAAAATTATCTGGAACAACATATCTAAAATTGATTACGATCCAACGTCTCAACAGTATTGAACCCTATAATCGCATAATAAGGAAAATTCGTTCGAGGCTCAAACGGTATCCAAATTGAGATCCGCAAATTCCTATGCGCTCGTGACGACCTAAGGATCGCATCAGAACACAGTGTCACGGCACCACACTCGTCCACGCGCCGCCGCACGCGCCGGCAGCGATGGGTGTCCAAAGCGATTACGCATCGCCGGAAAATCTCAAAACCAAGGCTCCAAACTCCTATCCTAGGTATAACACCATATTTGGAACCACTTTTGTTCTTGGACCAACCCCAAAAAGTGGCCGGAAACGGCCGATCACGGAGGCCGCTGTTCGGCCGATTTTCACTTCGAAAATTGAGTGATCTACAGCTAAAATCGATCAAAACCCAGCCAACCATCAGTTAGAGCATAAAAAATAGCTGAGAAACCATACCTTACTCGAACGATTTGGTTGAGAAACGAAGGAGATCGAGGAGCTTGAAGTTTCGACTGAAAACCGGTCGGTTTTCGCCTGATCCCGGCGAGCTCCGGTCGGTGCAGGGGCGGCGACGGGTCAGGTCGTGACGGCGAGGGTGTGGCGGAGCTATTGGTACCAACGCCGGAGATCGGCGTGCCCTGTGGTGGCCGCTGTCTCAATCGGAAGGGAGGAGGGTGGCTGGCGCGACGGGAGGGAGGAGAGAGAGAGGAGAGAGAACTGAAGAGAGAGAGAGAGGAACAGGTTTTATAAAATCTGATTTTCCAATTTACCATTTTGCCCCTGGTGATATTTTAATCGTATTTCCGTCGTTAAAACTCCGATTTGAGCTTACTTCGTGTCTATGAACTCGTGTCGTCGTGCTCTACGCAACGGTGTATGTGGAATTGTCAAATTCCTTTTCGGTCAAAAAGTCAACTTTGAGTTCATAAGTGAGTCAAAGGGCAAAATTGTCTTTCCGCATAATAATTTACTAATTAAATATGAATTTTAGGTTTGGGTCATTACACCTACTCTAACATCAATTCCTGACTTTGTCAGTGAAGCTAACTAAGGTGATACCCCCTCCAGCTACTAAGAGGAGCAACAAAAATAATACTCATGCAGTCCTTTTTTATCAATGCATGTGAAGCCCAAATTGCTTCCACTTGGCCCATTGTCCATTTACCAAGCATGGGACATTCCACACTTATATGGACCAATCTCTCTCTATTCTACCAATGTGGGACAAAGGTGTCTTGGATTTCATTCAAACTTCCAACAATAGTTACTACCAAAACAATTCTCTAAAATGAGGAAATTACCAAAAGCGAATGGGTAATGAGTGGAGAGGTCTATGATCTTTTAAGCACTTGATGCAATTTGATCTTCAATTCAGCATACTCTCAACATCGCCTTACATTATTGACTGTATCAAATCATTTATTGGGCATCAAAATTTCCTCTACCTCCTCTCTAATTAGAGAGAAAAACATGTATGGAGTTGTTCATACCACGCGGTAATGCCGAGTGATATAATATCATCAATCAAATATTGAAATTCTATCATACAATCTTGATACCAATTAAACTGGAACTTGATACCAAACAATCCTTTCCTTACATTTGAAAGATATATACTCTTTGAAAAATGGCCACCATATGGTCTTTCTTAGCTGAAAGATGGATACCTTTTAGTTGAGAGTAGTGTCCACCATTTGGGCTGTGTATCTTTTTTTACATCAAGTTCTATTTGGAGAAAAGACTTTCATGAAATGGGAATAGCATTAGTTTGCTATTATCCCGACTAATGACATTTTGACACGCATGACAACACTTTCACATGACATTATATTATTGGTAAGTATAGCAAAATAGTGATATCACAATTAAATTTGACTGCTGCAAGTACGGACTACTACATTTATTCATTTGGAGGAAATTTCCACGGTGTGACCCAGTTGCTCTCACTAATTGCCGTAAATGACAAGACAACATGTAAGTCAAGTCTAACTGATCAGCAGGGACGAAAATAGTTAAATTGGCCTGGCATTGTAATGCGAAAACGAAGAGTTAAATCTTTGTGAGGTTCTCTCTCTCTCTCTCTCTCTCTCTCTCTCTCTCTCTCTCTCTCTCTCTCTCTCTCTCTCTCTCTCACACACACACACATGGCTTATGTACCAGCAGTTTGCTAAAATATGAAAACTATGAGAGAATATTTGTTTGTGGGAATTTTCTGTGTATTCTTCTCCTTGTAGGAGGTCATATTTATAATACAACGAAACCTAAATAGGCAAGTAAATAATAAATTCCTAAATCTATTTGCAGTAGGAAATCAGAAATTAAAGTAAATCCATTACAATTATAATAGGAATTCTTGGTGTGTAAGGAAAGTAAGTCAATATCCACAAGTCACGCCAACACTCCCCCTCAGTTGGTGCATAGATGTCGCCAATGCCCAACTGATCTAGTGAATTGTGGAATGCTTTACTGGAAATCGCCTTTGTCAAAATATCCGCCAATTGATCCTCGGATTTCACAAAATGCGCAATCTGGTCCATGTGTCGGGGTCGTTAATCGAGAAGTCATAATCTGTGCAGCGGAAGATGCATAGGATACAGTTGAGTAGGAATTGGGATCGGAATATGAGCCTGAATCGAGGCCGGAGTCAGAGTTGAAATCGGGATCAGGGTCTGAATCAGAGCCAAATTCGAGGTTGGGGTCATCATCGGAGTGGGGGTCGGGGTCGTCTTCGGAGTCGGGGTCGGGGTCGGGGTCGGGGTCATCAAAAAGGGATCCTGATTCTGGATCGGGTTCGGGGTCAAAGTCTGCATCTGTAGGAGCGGAGCCATCTGGGCACTCAACTCAATGATGGTTGGTGGAGAATGAGAGAATGAGTCGGTGGTGCTACCTCCATGAGGGTTGAAAAAATCATCAACCCCCATAACACTAAATAAAATAATCTCTATTACAATAGGACAAAATATAATTGGTAAGTAACCAAAATTCTAATGAAATAAGGAACCAAAATTCTAACTAAGGACTCGCCAACACTTCCCCTCAAGTTGGGCAAAGATATTTCGCACGCTCAACTTGACAAGCGAGTCACAGAACACCATACTTGAGAAGTAACAATTGTAGAGAAGATCTTTTAGTCAACCACGAGTGAAACAAGTGACAAACTAAAACAAAGTTCACAGCGGAAACACAAGAGCAAACCCTAAAAAATAGGGCACATAGCAAAACACAGAAATCTTGTGGGCACGGCTGTAGATAAGGCAGAACACCGAAACCCCATGAGCACGGCAGTAGAGACAATGGCAACAATAAATTCTTCCATAGAAACTTTAGCTAATTCACTCATACACAACTTCTCTTCAATCCTCCTCTCCCCTTGAAGAGAAGGGGTCGTCGGAGTCAAGAAATAAGCAACATCTTCATGGAAATACGTCAAGGTAATTGGGATAGGTCAATAAACATATCCCTTTCACTTCCCCTCCCCCCCCCTCTCAAGGGGGGAGAAGAGCACTTAAATTTCAAGAAGAACACAAGCACAGGTCTCTAGATCGAACCTGGCTCTGATACCATGCTAAAATATGAAAACTATGAGAGAATATTTGTTTGTGGGAATTTTCTGTGTATTCTTCTCCTTGTAGGAGGTCATATTTATAATACAACGAAACCTAAATAGGCAAGTAAATAATAAATTCCTAAATCTATTTGCAGTAGGAAATCAGAAATTAAAGTAAATCAATTACAATTATAATAGGAATTCTTGGTGTGTAAGGAAAGTAAGTCAATATCCACAAGTCACGCCAACACAGTTGTGTTCTTACTCTGTGCTTTAACGATTGTAAAAGCTGAAAGAAATCACTCCAATGTTATCGAATTGGGTTCCTCTCTATCTCCGAATTCTAACCTGAGTTCATGGCTCTCACCTTCTGGCCACTTCGCCTTTGGTTTCTATCCACAAGGCAACGGCTTCGCTGTTGGGATACAGCTTGTTAATGATCCTAGTCTGACTAAGGCTGAGCAAAGCATAGTCGTCTGGACTGCACAGCGAGATGGTCCGCTTGTCTCCTCCAACTCTATGCTACTGCTAACAAGAGACGGTCTGCTTCTTCAAACTGAGCAAGGCAAACAAGTACCCATTACCGGAAATTTGTCAATAAAGGCACGTTCAGCTGCTATGCTTGATTATGGAAACTTTGTAGTCTATGATCATCGTTCTCAGGTTATCTGGCAGAGCTTTGATTCCCCAACTGATACCATATTGGGAGGTCAAAATCTGAATTCTGGCATGGATTTGGTATCTAGTGTGTCTTCCACCAACCACTCTAGTGGACGATATTGGCTGAAGATGCAGGCTGATGGCAACCTCGTTTCTTACCAGATAAATATCACCACTCCAGAAGCTTCTTATTGGAATTCCAACACTAACGGTGACATGAAGCTCAGTCTGACAGTACGGGGGTTTCTCGTTTTGCTTCCTGAAACTGGTACAGGTTCTGCACATCCCTTGGCAACTGGCTCAGATGACCCCCGCAATAACAGAACTATTATCTACCGTGCAACGCTGGATGCTGATGGGATTTTCAGATTGTACTTGCACAATTACTCTGTGATGAGCCGCAGGTCAAGAGTGTTGATTGTTTGGTCCAATTTGCATGACCAATGTGAAGTCAGAGGTGTCTGTGGCTTCAACAGTTACTGTGCACTCATATTTGGAAAGACAAACAAAACTGACTGTCATTGTTATCCCGGTTTTGTAATCAACCCCAATGATGAGTTTCGGGGCTGCTATAAGAACGGTAGTGACGATGGCTGCACTGGCAATGAAAACCAAAGGCTGCGGTACAACATGGCTTCCATAGACCATATATTATGGCCAGGTGACCATCCTTATTCAGTGGTGCGATTAGAGAAGCTACAAGTTTGCAGCGACTCTTGCCTGGAAGACTGTAGTTGTAAGGCAGTACTGTATATTAATGGCAGTTGCAACAAATACAAGCTACCACTTCGATATGGTAGAACAAGCCCAGGTATATCAGCCACAGGATTCATCAAGGTAGCTGCAACACACAATCTGCAGTTACATAATCCAACGGCTACCGGAAATTCGACATTGGTGAAATATGAAACCAAGAATAGTCGTGGCTTGATTGTAATTCTTGCTGTGAGTCTGGGTTGTATTGCATGTATATGTTTTGCCTTTGCAGTCTCCAGTTTCACCATATACGTTTACCGACTTAAGAGGTACAAGAAGCTGTTGGATCATACCAAAGTGGGATTGGCTGAAGAGTTGTTCAGTTTACAATCGTTTTCGTACTCTAAGCTTGAAGACGTAACTCATGGTTTTAAGGACGAGCTAGGAAGGGGCACTTTTGGAGCTGTTTACAAAGGAACTCTGTCAACTAGTAACAAAGTAGTTGCGGTTAAAAGGCTCGAGAAAGTTGTGGAAGAAGGAGTGAGGGAATTCAAAGCTGAAATCACTACTATTGGACGAACTCATCACAGAAACTTGGTTCAGTTGCTTGGTTTCTGTATCGAAGGCTCCCGAAAGCTTCTTGTATATGAATACATGAGCAATGGCTCGCTTGCACATCTTCTTTTTAATAAAGCCGTGCCTGTGCGCCCTTCCTGGAGAGAGAGAGTAGGAATTGTGTTGGATGTGGCTAAAGCAGTGCTCTATTTACATGAAGAGTGCGGTGTGCGTATCATACACTGCAATTTGAAACCCCAAAACATACTTCTGGATCATACTTGGACTGCCAAGATCTCTGATTTCGGTTTGGCGAGGCTGCTAATTCCAAATGATCAAACAGAGATAGCTATTGGAGGTGAACAGAGAAGCGGTTACTTGGCACCAGAATGGCAGAAGAACGCCCTGATATCAGTAAAATCAGACATCTATAGTTTCGGTATTGTACTTTTGGAGACTGTATGCTGCAGAAAAAACATAGAGCTAAAAGTTTCAGCTCCAGATGAGATGATTCTTTCTAGTTGGGCATATAAATGCTTTAAGGCCGGAGAAGTATATAAGCTTGTGGAAGATGATGATCAAAATGTAGATTTGAAGACATTAGAGAGAATGATTAAAGTGGGGCTGTGGTGTGTTCAGGACGACCCAGGTTTGCGTCCCCTCATGAAGAACGTAATCTTGATGTTGGAAGGGACAACGGATATACCAGTCCCTCCATCTCCAGAGCTTCCCAAGCCTGTTGACTTTTGATTAATCAAATCCATGTTTATCAGGCTGATAAGTCTATATTTTATATATATTTTATGCTTCCTTTGCTTATTTATTTATTAATTTCTCAGATTAAATTGGTTGTTTTTAATTGGTTTTGTGAGATTTGTGAAGGAATTGTGAAATAGGAGAAAGTGTGCTAAAAAAGGCAAGAAGATGAAGATCAATTAAAAAGAAGCCAAGTCATTCCTTTTGTTGCAAGGAATGTTGTCAAATTTCCTAGTTCAAGATGGTGCAAGTCTTATCAAGTCAAATAAGGAGAAATAAAGAAGACCTTATTTTAGAAGGAATCCTATTTTTATAACAATTGTAATTATTCCTTAGGTAGGATTTCTAGGAGTTTTATAAATAGGGAGTTTAGGTCATTGTTGAAAGGATCCATTACCCATCATCTTTTTCCACCATCGTCTTCTCTACCATATTTTTCCACCAACTTTCATTCAACCAGAGAAATATCAGAGGAAGCCAAGAATTTGCTGCTGCATTATTGGAGGAGCTTTTGAAGGTGTTCCTGTGAAGATTCTGAAGATCAAGTCCATCGGCCAAATTGGTTTTATGACAAAAATTCTCTTGTTTATATTTTCTTCTGTCATGAACTAATTTCCCTTGCTAGGGCTACGATGTAGCCTAACCTTGAATACTTAATTTCTATCGTTATATTAATTTCTGATTATTATCTCATGTTGAGTATTTGTTACTGTTCTTAATGATTTAAATATCTAGCTAATATTTAATTGATGATCCAAGCGGAGACCGAGAGGAGATGTTTGGTGTTTGCTTCTTGTAACAAATACCATGACTTGAATGAGTGCCCGAGAGGGACTAACATGATTCATGCAGTTTTCTTGTAGGTTCTCATAGAACTTAATGGGTTCTTGGTTTTCTAAATCCGTTGCTCGAGAGAGAATGAGTTGTTAATTGAGAATACTTTTGGTTGAGCCCGAGAGGGGATATCAAATGAATTAGGAGAAACCAACTGTCAACATGGATAGTAATTAGGGTTAATTGGCTATAAGAATTAAGTAGAATTGGTTATGGTGAAGTCGGATGCTCTAGTGTCTCATCATCTTAATTTTCTATCGTTAATTAAATTGTTATTTTTCATAATTGTTTTAGTTTTCTTAAAATTAATCAATCTTCTTAATCAACTGTTCAAATAAACTTATGCATTAATCATAATTGGTAATTAATAGGAAATTACAATCTTCGTGGGAACGATACTTTACTTATTTCTATATTACTTGTACGGATTGTGCGCTTGCAATAATTTCACAACAGAGGCTTTACGCATTAAGTGATATGCATATGAAGATATGTTACGGAATTTCTAGACTCGATATATGGATGTAGCTAGACTCATCCATATTCTAATTTGGTATGTCTTTGAAATGTAATAATCAATGTCCAGAGTTTTTTTAGGTTTCTCTTGTTTTAATCATGTCAAAATAATGTTCATGTACGTTTCTAGACTTCAAACTGGTTATAATTTCGAGCCTTTGTAAATTAATCCATAACCCAATATCTAGGAACTTTATAATTAGGGAAAATGGCATAAATTACATGTACAGATTGATGTAGGACTAGGAAGGATAATGTTAATAAGATTGAAGCTTGTTTTTGAAGGCTGTAAGATTATAGTGAGAAAATATTTTTAGGGTGTATTCGTTCAAATACTTTTTAGGGTGCTCGTTTGTCATGCAGAGTCGAGTGATATTAGAGAGTAGGGAATAAAACACAAGACCTCGAGCTTCAATTACAAGCTCCTTTCCATGGTGTGAAATAACTTTAAAAAGTCAAAATCAAGAACATGTACAGTCCACAAGAGCAGTGTAGGGTACACTACAACTGGAAAAATAATGCATTGTTGACTACTAGTGTGCAATGCAGTGACAATTCTTCTCCAAATTAGTGGGCAAACTTTTCACTATACATGCATTTCTTAATCAGTAAATTGTTGTAATTCTTTGTATTTTTTTTTTGGTCAATATTGATGTTTTTTTTTCTTTTTACTTTTATTGTTATAAAAAAATTCTCCACTAAATTGTAGTAATTATAATTGCTCAGGAAAGCCAATTGCCACTAAAGTAGATGAATATGGCATCGTTGTTACGAACTAGCTCTTAGTCAAGTGATAATATAGAGTTTCTAAGTTTGAATACTCCCTCCCATGCCAAAGTCTCTTTAGACTTATTCATTGGGGACAAGGAGAAGGCAGGATAGGGCCACCAGGAGCAGCTGCCTTACTTTGACATTATACTGATAATTGATAAAGCAATATGCTTCTGTGTCATGGTAAATATGATTTTCATTTGTGGTTAATTTGACTCAACAAGAAGACTTGGTCAGTCAACACACCTTAAATCACGTATTTCTCTCTCTCATATCTATCAACTTAATTTAAGGAGTGAAAATAATCCAAGCTTTTCATCTTTCAGTATGGCTTCCAATATTCAGATTGTTGTCTTCCTCCTTTCTGTATTTTGTCTAGCAGGTGACGGAGCTCCACAAAAGCATTCTAGCCAAATAATAAACCCAGGCTCTTCACTTTCTCCCCAAAGTACTCACCAACCAAGCTCATGGCCTTCTTCTTCCGGCCACTTTGCTTTTGGGTTTTATCAGCAAGGAGATGGATTTGCTGTCGGAATTTGGCTGGTGGGAATAGAAGGAAAAACAATTGTTTGGACAGCAAATCGTGACGATCCCCCAGTGACCTTAAATGCAATGCTGCAGTTAACAAGTGATGGAAAGCTTGTTCTAAGTGACCGAGGACAACAAAAGAACCTCATCATCGTCACTACTAGTACTAATTCATCGACAGACTCTGCAGCTTCCTCTGCCTCCATGCTTGATTCTGGAGATTTTGTTCTGTATAACAAAAGATTCGATGTCATTTGGAAGAGCTTTAATCATCCGACTGACACTCTCCTTGGAGGTCAGATTCTGCCTATTGGAGGTCAACTATTCTCCAGTTTTTCAGAAAATGACCACTCAACAGGACGGTTCCATCTCAACATGCAGGCTGATGGAAACCTGGTTCTATACCCGGCAA
Organism: Prunus persica; assembly: GCF_000346465.2. NCBI lineage: Eukaryota > Viridiplantae > Streptophyta > Magnoliopsida > Rosales > Rosaceae > Prunus > Prunus persica. Next base: position 16,266,961 of record NC_034014.1, read on the forward strand.
ACAGCGAAAACTCGCGTGCAGATTCTTATTGGAGCTCTGAAACCTATGGCCAACCTAAGCTTCAACTTTATCTTAACACTACAGGTCGTCTAGTTCTCATCAACAGCACTAGGTGGGCAGATTTCAATGTTTTAAATTATGATGATTTGTCCAAAGCCAACCACAAAAATGGTACCATATATCGTGCGACTGTTGACGTGGATGGAAATTTCCAGTTGTATTCTTATGAATATGATGAGAGTATTGGAAAACTCCGGCCATCCCTTATGTGGTTTAAACCGGACAATCCTTGTGATGTTAAAGGCTTATGTGGCCTTAACAGCTACTGCACATTCAACGACAATAAACCAAACTGCCTTTGCCTTCCTGGATCTGATTACGCTGCCTCCGATCACATGATACTCGGTTGCTCGAGAAACTATACTCAAGTAGAGTGTAAAGATGGGAAAGAAAATACATCAAGTTATCACATGAGCACCATGGAGAATATGGTGTTGGAAGACGCTGCTTATGATCAAGCACAAATGTCAACGGTGGAAGAATGCAGCAGATCTTGCCTGGAAGACTGCAACTGCGGGGCAGCTGTTTTCGACAGTGAGAGTAATATTTGTGCCAAACAAAACTTACCACTCAGATATGTCCGAAGGGATCTCGAGGAGTCTACCAGAGCTGTCTTCAAGGTCGGCAACATAACAAGTAGTAACATAAGCAACAATCAAAACAACACTAATCTACCCATCCCGGGGAATCCAATTACCACGGTTGTTACTACCACAGACAAGAAAGTGATAGAGCAAATTCTTGTTTTAACTTTAACTCTCATCATATTCTCATGTGCCGCCCTTGCAGTTTCTGCATTTTACATTTTTAAAATCCGACTTCTGCGCTACGAAAGGTTGACAGAGCTTAATGGTGATTTGGGGCTGGCTGATGAGGAACTTACTTTGAGATCTTTTTCATACAATGAGCTGAGAAGAGCTACCAATGGGTTCAAAGAAGAATTGGGAAAGGGCTCGTTTGGAGCAGTTTACAAAGGGGCTTTAAACAAAGGAAAAAAATTCATTGCAGTGAAAAGATTAGAGAAGCTAGTCGAAGAAGGTGAGAGGGAGTTTCGTGCGGAGATGCAAGCAATCGGAAGAACTCACCACAAGAACTTAGTTCGATTGCTTGGTTACTCCGCTGAGGACTCAAAAAGGCTCCTTGTGTATGAATATATGAGCAATGGCTCCCTTGCAGATCTCCTTTTCAGGACTGAATGGCATCCTACTTGGAGTGAAAGAGTAACAATTGCACTCGATGTCGCAAGAGGTCTCCTCTATCTACATGAAGAGTGTAAGGCCCCTATCATCCATTGCGACATAAAGCCTCAAAACATTCTGATGGATGAATTCTGGAATGCTAAAATCTCTGACTTTGGACTTGCAAAATTGTTGATGCCGGATCAAACGAGGACTTTCACAGGGGTCAGAGGGACAAGAGGGTATTTGGCACCAGAATGGCAAAAGAACACTCCAATCTCAGTGAAGGCAGATGTTTATAGTTACGGAATAGTGCTTCTCGAAATTGTATGTTGCAGGCGGAACATGGACGTCAATGTTAGAGCAGAGGAGATAATTCTATCTACTTGGGTCTACAAGTGCTTTGTTGGTAGAGAGCTGCATAAGCTCGTGGGTGGTGAAGAGGTCGATAAAAAGACGTTGGAGAACATGGTTAAGGTGGGACTATGGTGTATACAAGATGAACCAGCTCTGCGTCCTTCAATGAAGTCTGTTGTGTTGATGTTACAAGGTATTACTGATATAGCTATTCCACCATGTCCAACTGCTACCTCCATGTAACTATTAGCCTGTGAGGAAATGCTTTTCTTCTTATATGCAGTTTGTTAAAAGAATAAGCAAGATTGCTAAGGGTATGGTACCTATACTGGTCACATTGTTGTACTAAAGTATCTAGAATCAAAGACTCCTTGAATCAAGAGTGTCTCTCAAGGGTAAATGATTATTCTCATCAATATGGTTCATTGTATAAATTTAATTCAAGCATATTTTCTATATCTAATTTGGGTAACTCTAATGCAGTTCTCTGCATTTTTAACTATCTTAGCCATTTAATTAATGCAATGGCTTAGTCTCTCCACATCAAGACTACTTACTTCTATATCAAAACTCAAAAATCTCCCTTCATCTGCATCCTCTTTCCTCTCGTACAATGATTACACAAAATTTTATTTCAAGACGTTAACTGGGTTTGAATTTGATTCAATGAAGCCAGTCCCGAAACCAATTTATAGTTTGGTAAGCCTGTATTTCTCATTATGAGATCAAAATAATTATCTTCAGTTTTCTATACACTTGAAGACCATGTAAGCATATTCTTGTTTCTATTACTACTTTCTTCCCCTCCGTGAATGGGAGTCTTGTGGGATTTACATGAGGGGCTAGGGATGGCTATATTTTAATCAATAACACCACGCCACATTGGCTGATTACATTGTTAGGAACCTTCATTATTGCTGAGCTGTCATAGTCAGTTTGTTAATTGATTAGTTAAGAAATTAGTTTCTAACCGAATTGGTTAATGAGAGCTTCACAGCCATATTAGGCAATTATTGTATCAAGAATGAGTTGTAGAGAATATTGTACTGTTTCGATAATTCAATAAAGAATCCTTGTTACTCTGTGTAATTCTAGGGTTAAGGTTGAAAGGGGTTTAACACACATAATCATATGTGACAGTTGTTAAAAGTTTTATATAGTTCTACTAGTAACTTTCTCTCCGAGGAGGGGCCTTGTGTTTGATTAGGGAGTTGGTAAGGCAAAGCTAACTAAGGCAATTAGGAAGATCAACCACACTAACTGAGACACATCCCATACTCTTACCGAAGGCAGTAGTGGGGAATTCTCCGCCGTGTGGAGATAGAAGAGGCAACGAAAGCATCGGCTTTCTTTGTGCTAGCAACGGCGGTAAAAAAGAGGATGCAAGCATTATCTGAATGATTAGGCTTAAAGCTATAGGTGGCTAGAATAGTCCACTTGCTACTAAAGTTAGTTGCAAATTGACACATTATCTACCACATGACGTTCCCAGTCAGGAAATCTCTTCTAAAACAATTTTTCTTTTTGGAACTTGATCTCAACTGGTGCATTGTGGCCTTTTGGGAATCAAACTCATCAGTAAAAGCACTTTCTATATAGATTACAGACTGCATCGGAGTTCCCATAATTGTTTTTACATCTCAACTCTTCTCAAAAACCTTGAAAAACCTGTGCGAATAAAATTCATGGAAGGACAGGCGGTGAACTGCAATAGTGCATCAATCAGTCAGGGGCTTCTTCATAAAGAAAAAGGACCAAGAGCCGATCCCGAAACCAATTTATAGTTTGATAAGCCTGTACTTCTCATTATGAGATCAAAATAATTATCTTCAGTTTTCTATACACTTGAAAACCATGTAAGCATATTCTTGTTTCTACTACTACTTTCTTCCCCTCCGTGAATGGGAGTCTTGTGGGATTTACATGAGGAGCTAGGGATGGCTATATTTTAATCAATAACACTACGCCACATCGGCTGATACATTGTTAGGAACCTTCATCATTGCTGAGCTGAATTAGTGACGAGTTGGCCTAGTCAGTTTGTTAATTGATTAGTTAAGAAATTAGTTTCTAGCCGAATTGGTTAATGAGAGCTTCACAGCCATATTAGGCAATTATTGTATCAAGAATGAGTTGTTGAGAATATTGTACTGTTTTGATAATTCAATAAAGAATACTTGTTACTTTGTGTAATTCTAGGGTTAAGGTTGAAAGGGGTTCAACACACATAATCATATGTGACAGCTGTTAAAAGTTTTATATAGTTCTGCTAGTAACTTTCTCTCCGAGGAGGGGCCTTGTGTCTGATTCGGTAGTTGGTAAGGCAAAGCTAACTAAGGCAAGTAGGAAGATCAACCACACTAACTGAGACAAAACCCATACTCCTACCGAAGGCAGCAGTGGGTAATTTTCCGCAATGGGAGAAAGCCCGACAGAGCAATGCTGCGTGGAGGTAGAAGAGGCAACGAAAGCATCGGCTTTCTTTGTGCTAGCAGCGGCGGTAAAACAGAGGATGCGAGCATTATTTGAATGATCAAGCTTAAAGTTGTAGGTGGCTGGTATAGTCCACTTGCTACTAAAGTTATTTGCAAATTGACACATTATCTACCACATGATGTGGTACAATCCTCTAGTCTTTCTCCAATGAGTTTTAACACCCAGACATACGTTCCCCCAACCAATGAATTTTAACACCCAAACACACGTTCCCCTAACCAGACAAACGTTCCCCCAGCCATTCATTGGTATTTAAGTCTTCCCCTAGTCTTCATTGATTGATTGGTAAAAATCTTTCTCTAGTCTTCATTGATTGATTGGTAAAATCATTCCTCAAGTCTTATGAACACCCACCTTTGTCCCACTCCTCAAAACAAAGGAGGAGGACATGTATTTTATTTTTTCGTATGAGCACATGTATATCCTTTTCTGATAAGTCTACCTCTAGAATTTTCTTCGTCATTTAATATGAAAATTACATAAAGAGAAAGCGGAAATTCCATACATTATTTCATTGACTAATCTGTCTCTCTCTAGAATTTTCTTCATCATTTTATATGAAAATTACATAAAGAAAGAGCGGAAATTCCATACATTATTTCATTGACTAATCTGTCTTCCTCTAGAATTTTCTTCGTAATTTAATATGAAAATTACATAAAGAAAGAATGGAAATTCCATACATTATTTCATTTTTGTCTTCCTTTTTGTTTGTTCCCCCAATACACAATATGCACTCATACATAAGTTCAGACATAATAGAAAATTGACAGACCAGTTAAGGAAAGGCAGTGTGCATGCGATGAAATGGGAAATGTAAAAAATTCCACATGAGAAAGAAGTAACTGTTAGTGTTTGTTTCATTGGATGAAATAGGATCCTTCACTAAAATACACACCTACGAACTATGCTTGTAAAATCAATATTACGTATTAATACCTCTTTTAACGAATGCTTTTGGTCTTGAGCATCCTAGAAGAGGAGCAACAAAAATAGAACTCGAGCAATCTCATTTTCATAGGAGGATTTCTATAATATCATGAACATGCCCTTTATGGAACCAAATGACTCAAGATATTACAATCAAGGCAGACTTTCTGAAATTGAATTCCAACTTCTAAGCTCATAGTTACTACCAAAACAAAAGGAATGAGCCTAAAAACATCACGATCCATGGAAAAGTGATGGAGCCTGAAGATCTTAACGTTCCCAATCAAGAAACCTCTTCTAACACAATTTTTCTTTTTGGAACTTGATCTCAACTGGTGCCTTGTTGCCTTTTGGGAATCAAACTCATCAGTAAAAGCACTTTCTACATAGATTTCAAACTGCATCTGAGTTCCCATAATTGTTTTTACATCTCAACTATTCCCAAAAACCTTGAAAAACCTATGCGAATAAAATTCATGGAAGGACAGGCGGTGAACTGCAATAGTGCATCAATCAGTCGGGCTTCCTCATAAAGACAAAGGACCAAGAGCCTCTACCAGATTGGGATCCTACATGGTTATACCATGCTTTAACCCATGTACCAGAATCTTCTACGGTTTGGACTGTGCCATATCTGCAATGTTTAAGTTTATTTTCGGTTAAGACTACAATGACATTTGCACTGTCTCACAGCCCTTATCCTCATCTTTCATGCTCCTCCTTGACCTTGAAGAGAACACTCAGCCTCCCATATTGTTTCCCTACAACTATAAAAGAGAAAAATCACCTAAATTCATGGTCCCTATGGCTAGAACCACAAAACCGAATGAATAAACTTTGACTTTGTCCTCACACGGACAATAAACTGAAATTGGGAAGAGCAGATGCAAAAATCTCATCTACATTGATTTTCTTTAATCAAAATTCAAATCACTCAATTATCCTCAACATGCAAGAGCAAGGTATTGAACCTGATATGTAAGACTAATAAAATTTTACAAATGAAACTTCAAACAATGAAAACCTTTTACAAATTCTACTTGTATACCCTAAAATTTCACTCATCTTCAACGTGCAACTGTTCTTCTAGATGGCTAATGAGGAAAGCTTTAGTTTGAACCTAAATGCAGTGGATTCCATGACGGTTTTTCGTTATGTAGTTATTTAGGCAGATCAGGTATCTCCCGGTTTCAAGCTATCAGCCCTTCTTAGCATTAACAGTTCAGAGTCAAAGGAAAACAAATTTGAATGGCTCAACAATTAAAATACGGTTTCGATGTGGGAAATTTGGGTGTCGGACAGATTGAGTTTTTTTATTTATAATAATTTTGTTTTCCTTTTACGAAGTCAATATTTAGAGGTTATTCACCCTTACATGCATTCAGAAAATTGATTTGTAGAGATAATGGGATTTGATCTTAGCTCTAGGTAGTAACTAGCAGCAGGGGTGAAGGACTGAGTGCTTGGAGAAGATGCATAAACTCCTTAAAGAATAGAACAATTAATACCCTGGTATAACCAGATAAAATCCCAACCTGGTAGAGAATCCTGGTCCTAACAGAGAAGCAACATATATAGCTAGTTTTGATGAAGGGTACAATAAGAATATATGAAATTGAGGAAGGTATAATGCTAGACCTGGATTTTGAGACAACAGTTTTGAACACATATCAACAGAGTCTGGATGCAACCGAGAAAGGATGAGTTGGTCAAAAGGGGGACATGTAGATGACTTGATGTTCTTAAGCACCTGGAAAGTAAAAAATTTATCACTATTTGAGCGAGCATATTTAAAGGAGTTTTTATGGCAAAAAGTAGTACATTGATACCTGAATATTAGTCCTGCCAGGAAAAGGAGGGCAACCATTAAGAAGCTCAAAAAGAATTACACCAACACTCCACATGTCAACCTATAAAAATCAAACCCTTCATTTCTGTTCATCCTGATTGAAAAGGGAAAATGGCATGAGCTCTGGACAAGATCATACCTTTCCATCATATCTTTCAAACTGAAGAACTTCAGGTGCCATGTATAATGGGGATCCACAAACTGTCTCCGCATAATCACCAGGATGTAAGCTTCTGTCCATAGTAGAAAAGAAAAGGCAAAAAATGAAACTTCCATATTTAATTGCTTTAAATCATAGTAAATAATATATAATAAAAGGGTTTCAGAATGAATTTCCACATACGTCCCTCTATGCTAGAGTTTACCTTGAGAGACCGAAATCACCTTTACCACCACATCATCATCACTGAGAGAGAGTAGAATGTCCTAGTCCAACAAAACAAAAGAATTCAGAAAATTTGAGAATTATGATGTTGTCAAACCATAGGTAAAACACTTGCATTGGCAGGTACTATGTAGAAAACCAGGAAATAAATTGCAACTTTTCTACTCTACTTTAGAAAATTACAGCATTGTCAGAACAACAATTAGTTGACATGGAAAATTCTGAAGTAGCATTTTATGCGACAAAACATCACTAAGACTAGAAATTTCAAAAAGCTTCAAGAAAGAAAGACATGGAAGTTTCCAATTTGAAGACTCCAAACCCAAAAGAATCTGTTAATATTTAGAAGTAATTTTTGGTTTTTGTTTTTTCAAATCCTAGTTGTTGAGTGGAAACCATTGGTGAAGTTTAAAAACGGGGTCACTCCAATCTACTAATGCAATTTACACGTAAGGGGGCAATGAATTGGGTAAGGATCAAAGTTCAACCAATATAGATTCAATTCATAAAATCCGTTCCTATAATGTAGATTTAAATATGAGTTTAAAATTCAATAAAATCAAGTTCAAATAAGATTCATAATGGTGAATATCAAAATCAGATTAAGAATGTCCTCTTGGGTTCTTGCTTCTCCAGCATTGTGAGACAAACACCCGGGTGCAAACTGAAAGTTGATCTTCTGTGGATATTTAACCATAGGGCCCATACATAACTTCCCCGGCAAAAGAAAATAATGGCTACAAATACGAAAATTTACTTTTGTTGCCATTGTCCTATAAAATCCTGTTTTTACCTCAGGTTTTAAGTCTCTATGAATGATGTGGTGAGAATGTAGTATTTCCAAACCAGCCCCTGTACAACAAGAATTTGATTAGATGCAGATTGCAGAAGCAGTGGAAAGCCTTATTACAAATTAAAATGAAAATAAGAAGCTACCAAGCTGCTGCATAAATTTTCTAGCAATCTGTTCTTGAACTCTCCCATGTTGCCGAATATAGGCTGCCAAATTTCCCCCATTGCAGAATTCCAGGACCAGGAATATGCAACCTTCATTCTGGGTTGAAGACATGAATAACATGCTAAATAATAGCCAAATAACACGCTGGTTTCCAACAGTTAAAAGGTTTAGAGCCTGGATATCTTCATTTATATAATCTCATTCTCTTCCCCTTCCATTTCCCTATGTACGCAATTCCGTTATGGCATGTTTACTTATCCGGAATGGGTATTGGAATAATTCCAATTCATGACTTCCCCTACGTTTACTAACACATAAGGAATAAAAAATTAGGTGGGTTCCATGTTAAAATCTGTAATCCAATACCCTCAAAACTAGGAATCGGATCAATTACAGTCCTTGCACTTAAAATATACTGTGAAAGTAGTTTGATGTTTAGAGACAATCCCATGTTCACTTCCAAACTTTTATGAAAATTTGTAAAGATAGAGGTTGAGAATTTGGGGTTCTAAAAGCTTGAGTTGTGATTATGGAATCCCTCAAGAACAACCCCTGCATTCAAAATTTGCTGTGAAAGTAGTTTAGTGTTTAGAGGATGATCTCATGCCTACTTTTACGTTTGTATGAAACATGCTTAGCGATAGAACTTGAGAGGTTTGGGCCAGTTACTGGTAAACAATATTCTTAAATAAAATACTCACGCCTTGACATGTTTAAAAGATAAATAAGTGATTCGTGACAGTGAAGGCTGGAAAGAGTGTATTCACTCAAATCTACGTGAGGCATTATACTAATCATGTAGAAAACGACAACAATGGTGCATAACAGTCCTAGAATCAAGTAGGTTAGCAAGTCTAAGTCTAAACAGTTAAATCCTGACTCGGACCCATGTTTCTTGCTTAGGTTTTCTGCATTAAAAGTTTGACTAAAAAATTGAATCGAAGATAAAGATATCCTTGTATTCATCCAAACACGTGTATATCAGAAAGTACTCATGTGAGAGGATAATTTTTGTTCTATTTATAAAAAACAAATTAGTGTGCCAGTATTTAGGAATGTCAACAACAGAAACCCATCCACCCCCTCCATTATATTTGGATCTTAGCTAGTGGTATAGTGACATGCCAATGCCATATATCTTTTAGAAGGTTCTGTAGATAGAATGAAGATTGCTGGGATAATAACCAATTTCCAAGGATTTCTTAGGATAATTCTAGCAAAGGTCCTTTGGGCTGTAAAGGATAATTTAACTAAATAGAATGAAGAGGTATCTGACAACATGAAGATCAAGAAACAGAATGGTGGAAGGAGATTAAGGGCCGGAGAGCCAGCATAGATGCAAAACTGGTGGAGTGGGGCGGGCAGCACTTAGGTTTGAGACTTCAATCATCCATAGGCGAGAGAAAAATAAAGGGAGATTCACTATTAGAGCATCCACAATGGGAGGGTATATAAGGGGGTGTATGTTAAATATACACCCCTTGTCACCGGAATCATCTTTAATGGGGAGATGTAAAGGGTTGTAAACATACATCACCACTATGGAGATGTAAAATAAAATGCACATTTGCATCTATTTTTACATCTTTTGCAGGCGGGACCCACCCTAGGAAAGAGAGGAAAAATTATACATCTTAGATTTACATGTTTCCCATTGGAGCAAAAAACGTATTTACACCCCCCGAAGGTGTAAAGGGGATGTAAAAGTGGTTTTACACCCCCGAAATTACACTTCCCCACTGTGGATGCTCTTATACTCAATATAGGAGCCTAAATTATAAAAAATAACCCTATATGAAATGGACTTTAGAAACATACCCAAAACCCATTTAGAACATAACAAAAAGGCTTTTAACTTCTTTTGAATTACAAAACTAACATTGATTTCTTAAAACAAACCTAACCCCAAAACCTTGTAAAAAAAAACCCAAAACACTCAATAGGGCATTAAAGTAATTTAATAATCAAAATTAAATTCAATAGGTCCAGCTGTCATATTTGGGGGGTTTTTTTTTTTGGGTATGTTTATAAAAATTAAATAGTATAAAGTTTATTTATAGTTTTAGTGCTACTAATGGGTATATGACTAAATATCTCAAAAATAAAACCTATTTGGAGGGGGTAAAATTCAATCCAACAACCAATCAAAAATAAAAAAAACCAGCTCAGAACTTAATCTATATCAAAGGCTTCTCTGCATTCACAATGCAAGCATAATAATTCCTTCATACTCAAAAAAAAACCACGGCTACTACCGGGTGGATGGAGGAACCAATTACTAATATTATTCCTCAAATATTTTAGGCAAAAACCAATCAATCACCAAGAGAAAAATCAAAAGACAGACGACACAAGTTGAAGCGTGATTAGCCATTAAAAACTAGTTTCACTAAAATATGGAAATTTAGAAACTCCAAATTTCCTACAATATTTCTCTGATTCAACCAAACTAATGAAATGGGTATATGGAAAAAAAATTTAAAAATAAAAAAACCACAAAATAAAAATTAATCGAAGAAATTGAAGGAAAGGAGGATGATCAAGTACCTGGAAAGCTTTGAGGAGACGAACGATGTTGGGGTGGCAAACAGAGGACAAGAATTTGATCTCGCAATCCAAGCAATTCTTGAGGCGCCTGTTGAGCCGCGAGAGGAAGACCTGCTTCAGAGCCACCACCTCCCCACTTTCTCTGTGCACGGCTTTCCACACTCTGGAGAAAGAGCCTTCCCCACCTCTGATATCAGAACGTAATCTCCTAATGCTGCTGTGCTGCTGAGTTCAGAGAGACTTGGCTTGCTTTCAGGTTCCATATTGATATTTTTGAGCTCTCAAGACTTTGCTTTGCTTGCTCTGTAAGAGCACCTCCGTCCCAAAAGGCAAGTGCAGGGCAACTTTTGGCACTATTTACGTGAATAGTGGTAGCTTTGTTTTTTGGGAAATAGCCCAAAATGCCACCATTTTTATAATTGTAATTGAAAATACCACCCTTTTTTAAAAATTTTGGAACTATGACCTATAAATAGAATTTTATTGTCCCCTTATTGCACAGATATCACTTTTGCTGAAATTTTATTGTCTCTGTTTTGCTGAAGTTCTCTCTCGCCTCTGTCTCTTCGCTGCCCTCTGTTTCTCTTCACTCTCCGGTGGCTTTGCTCCGAATCTGTGGTCCTTCAGCTCTCAGTCTCTCCTCACTCAGCTCCGACTGTCTCTTCTCTCTTCCTCTCCCAGCGACAGGTACTGTTCATCGGCATTTTCTTACAGTTTAAGGGTTTCTCTCAAGTTGTTTTAGGGTTTATGCATTTCTCTGAAATTGGCTAAGGGGTTTGTTCGAAATTGGTTGAAGGTTTAGGGGTTTTGCTGAAATTAGTTTAGGGGTTTGTTCGAAATTGGTTGAAGGTTTAGGGGTTTCTCTGAAATTGGTTTAGGGGTTTCATCGAAATTGTTTTAGGGGTTTGTCTGAAATGATCTGAGTATGATGATTCTTTGTTTCAAACAGTGAATGGGTTTGTTCTTTGTGGACTGATGCTTGCACTGCTGTTGTGTTGCTGTTGCTGTTGCTATTGCTGTCGTATTGTGTTTTTTTGCTAGTGTATTGCTAATGTAGTGATGTTGTGTTGGCATTTTAGTGCAGTTGTATTTTTAGTTTTAGTATGGTTTTATTATGGTTTTTGTAGCAGTTATTGAATGGTATTTGGTGGCTTAGTATGAGTCTTTATGAGCATTGCATTTAACCTTCTTAGAAGTCTAATTGGTATCTATTTTGTTTGTTGAAGATGATATCTAAAGTGTAAGACAATTAACCTGTGTATGGTGATTTCTTCTCTGTGGATCATTACCAAAAAATACTCGCTGATTATATTTTACGTAGAAAATGTGGCCATGAAAAGAATTTGTGGCTAAAACTCCATGATGGAAGCAACCATTTTGAAATATCTTAAGCAAACTGTTGGTGGCTTGCTAAATTCCTTATTTTTTTTCTCTTTATCTTCCAACGAGGTAGTGACCCTTCACATTACACTCAATTGTGCAAAGGATTTGCATGGTTGTCTGATGGAATCGAAGAATAATTTACATAGAAAGAATTTCCTTTGTTATCGTTCGTAGTTTTTCATATATGAAAGAAACTTCTAGATTGATAAAATATCTCAAGACAGAGTTTGACAAAATCAAGTATTGTATAAATATTTGAACTTGTAAACTCCCAACCATATCATACTTTTTGTTTGAGAATAATGCTTGTTAATTCGACATATTTTTGTATAACTTTGTTTACTAAGTTTAGGGCTTGCATATTGGATATGGATGAGTTTTGTTTAGAACCATATGTGGTGTAATATGAGTTGTTTAAAAGTTTGCTGTTTTGTGCTTGATCATTGTATGCTTAAAAGCGGGAAATGAGTGAAGATGGGAACCTACCAGCAGCAGCTGTGGTTTAGAGAAATGGGGACATTGATTTTGCTATAAGCTAACTGTTTAAGCTTTTGCTTTTGTTGTTTGTGTATGGATACTTAGAGAAGTCTGTTTCTGAGGAGAACTTATAATTTTGTAATTGTACATGTCTTACAAACATTTTATACCGTTTTGATGGTTTATTTATGAATTTATCTTTCATTTTTTGTTAAGAAAAAACTGAAGGGATGGTGCCAATTTCTTTCATTTTCTTACATTTGAAAGGAGGGCCATAGTAGAGTCAGTACTGTGGTTGCCACTAATTCATAGGATGTTCCATTACATTATACCTTGAAGTGAATAAATTGTTTTCTGATGTCTTGTTGTTTTTTAAAACTCTTTCTAGTCAGATAGATTGATATCGTTACTCTTGAATTGTTGTCAATTAGGCTTGTGCTACCGCACATTCCCATTCTAGCTGAAGCTGTCTCATGATTAGATGGTGTGATTATATGGTGTGTTGAGATGTGTGTTTAGATATTATATTATGCAGGAGTGGTAGAGTACTGGGTGTGTTGAAACTTGGCTTTGAGCCATTAAATGAGGAGGTCAGTTGTAAATAGCTGGGGTTTTGTTTATGATATGTATTTTTTGAATTTTTTTCACTTCATATCCTATAATAGGCTGTTCATAAGTGGTGATTGTTTATTGCTTGTTATTGTGTAGATTGCAACCGACTGAAATTCTGTTTATAATATTGGCATGCAGGGAAATATGGTTGGTGAAATGAAGTTGATGATTGCGGAGGAACAAAAATTCCAAGGGAAAGCATTGTCGTTATCCCATACGAAGACGGCAATCACTACGATAAAGGAGAAA
>NC_034014.1:16290441-16291479 GCF_000346465.2 Prunus persica
TCGATTGGTCCTTGAATCGGACAATTCAGGTTCGTGCGAAGTTAGTTCTGAAATGGGGTGGTTGGTGTATTGTACAGTTCTAGAGATTGGATTTCACACAAAACCCACCAAATGATTCCTCCCACAATATTATGATGTTCCCCAAGTTTTGGACTCAATCCGATATCGATTGGTCCTTAAATTCAGACAATTCAGGTTCGTACGAAGTTCGTTCTGAAATTGGGTGGTTGGTGTATATTATAGTTCTAGAGATTGGATTTCACTCAAAACCCACCAAATGACTCCTCCCACAATATTATGATGTTCCCCAAGTTTTGGACTCAATTAGATATCGATTAGTCCTTGAAATCGGACAATTCAGGTTCGTATGAAGTTCGTTCTGAAATGGTGTGGTTGGTGTATATTATAGTTCTAGAGATTGGATTTCACTCAAAACCCACCAAATGACTCCTCCCACAATATTATGATGTTCCCCAAGTTTTGGACTCAATCCGATATCGATCAGTCCACGAAATTTGACAATTCAGGTTCGTACGAAGTTCGTTCTGAAATGGAGCGTTTGGTGTATTGTATAGTTCTAGGGATTGTATTTCACTCAAAACACACCAAATGACTCCTCCCACAATATTATGTTGTTCCCCAAGTTTTGGACTCAATCCGATATCGATTAGTCCTTGAAATCGGCCAATTCAGGTTCGTACGAAATTCATTCCGAAATGGGGTGGTTGGTGTATTGTATAGTTCTAGAGATTGGATTTCACTCAAAACCCACCAAATGACTCCTCCCACAATATTATGATGTTCCCCAAGTTTTAGACTCAATCCGATATCGATCGGTCCACGAAATTTGACAATTCAGGTTCGTACTAAGTTCGTTCTGAAATGGAGTGGTTGGTGTATTGTATAGTTCTAGAGATTGTATTTCACTCAAAACCCACCAAATGACTCCTCCCACAATATTATGATGTTCCCCAAGTTTTGGACTCAATCCGATGTCGATCAGTCCTTGAAATCTGACATTCAGTTCGTACGAAGTTC
>NC_034014.1:16291652-16309042 GCF_000346465.2 Prunus persica
AATGGGGTGGTTGTTGTATTGTATAGTTCTAGAGATTGGATTTCACTCAAAACCCACCAAATGCCTCCACCCACAATATTATGATGTTCCCCAAGTTTTGGACTCAATCCGATATCTATTGGTCCTTGAAATCGGACAATTCAGGTTCGTACAAAGTTCGTTCAGAAAGGGGGTCGTTGGTGTATTGTATAGTTCTAGAGATTGGATTTCGCTCAAAACCCACCAAATGACTCCTCCCACAAAATTATGATGTTCCCCAAGTTTTGCACTCAATCCGATATCGATCGGTCCAAGAAATTTGACAATTCAGGTTCGTACCAAGTTCGTTCTGAAATGGAGTGGTTGGTGTATTGTATAGTTCTAGGGATTGTATTTCACTCAAAACCCACCAAATGCCTCCTCCCACAATATTATGTTGTTCGCCAAGTTTTGGACTCAATCCGATATCGATTGGTCCTTGAATTCAGACAATTCAGGTTCGTATGAAGTTCATTCTGAAATGGGGTGGTTGGTGTATTGTACAGTTCTAGATATTGGATTTCACTCAAAACCGACCAAATGACTCCTCCCACAATATTATGATGTTCCCCAAGTTTTGGACTCAATGCGATATCGATTAGTCCTTGTAATCGGCCAATTCAGGTTCGTACGAAGTTTATTCTGAAATGGGGTGGTTGGTGTACTGTATAGTTGTAGAGATTCGATTTCACACAAAACCCACCAAATGACTCCTCCCACAAAATTATGATGTTCCCCAAGTTTTGGACTCAATCCGATATAGATTGGTCCTTGAAATCGGACAATTCAGGTTCGTACGAAGTTCGTTCTGAAATAGAGTGGTTGGTGTATTGTATAGTTCTAGGGATTGTATTTCACTCAAATCCCACCAAATGACTCCTCCCACAATATTATGATGTTCCCCAAGTTTTGGACTCAATCCGATATCGATCGGTCCACGAAATTTGACAATTCAGGTTCGTACCAAGTTCATTCCGAAATGGAGTGGTTGGTGTATTGTATAGTTCTAGGGATTGTATTTCACTCAAAACCCACCAAATGACTCCTCCCACAATCTTATGATGTTCCCCAAGTTTTGGACTCAATCCGATATCGATTGGTTCTTGAAGTCGGACAATTCAGGTTCGTACCAAGTTCGTTGTGAAATGGAGTGGTTGGTGTATTGTATAGTTCCAGGGATTGTATTTCACTCAAAACCCACCAAATGCCTCCTCCCACAATATTATGTTGTTCGCCAAGTTTTGGACTCAATCCGATATCGATTGGTCCTTGAATTCAGACAATTCAGGTTCGTATGAAGTTCGTTCTGAAATGGGGTGGTTGGTGTATTGTACAGTTCTAGAGATTGGATTTCACTCAAAACCGACCAAAGGACTCCTCCCACAATATTATGATGTTCCCCAAGTTTTGGACTCAATGCGATATCGATTAGTCCTTGTAATCGGCCAATTCAGGTTCGTACGAAGTTCATTATGAAATGGGGTGGTTGGTGTATTGTTTAGTTCTAGAGATTGGATTTCACACAAAACCCACCAAATGACTCCTCCCACAAAATTATGATGTTCCCCAAGTTTTGGACTCAATCCGATATAGATTGATCCTTGAAATCGGACAATTCAGGTTCGTACGAAGTTCCTTTTGAAATGGAGTGGCCGGTGTATTGTATAGTTCTAGAGATTGGATTTCACTCAAAACCCAACAAATGACTCCTCCCACAATATTATGATGTTCCCTTAGTTTTGGACTCAATCCGATATCGATCAGTCCACGAAATTTGACAATTCAGGTTCGTACGAAGTTCGTTCTGAAGTGGGGTGGTTGGTGTATTGTATAGTTCTAGAGATTGGATTTCACTCAAAACCCACCAAATGACTCCTCCCACAATATTATGATGTTCCCCAAGTTTTGGACTCAATCCGATATCGATCGGTTAACGAAATTTGACAATTCGGGTTCGTACGAAGTTCGTTCTGAAGTGGGGTGGTTGGTGTGTTGTATAGTTCTAGAGATTGTATTTCACTCAAAACCCACCAAATGACTCCTCCTACAATGTTATGGTGTTCCCCAAGTTTTGGACTCAATCCGATATCGATCGGTCCACGAAATTTGACAATTCTGGTTCGTACGAAGTTCGTTCCGAAATGGTGTGGTTGGTGTATTGTATAGTTCTAGAGATTGGATTTCACTCAAAACCCACCAAATGACTCCTCCCACAATATTATGATGTTCCCCAAGTTTTGGACTCAATCCGATATCGATCGGTCCACGAAACTTGACAATTCGGGTTCGTACGAAGTTCGTTCTGAAATCGAGTGGTTGGTGTATTGTGTAGTTCTAGGGATTGTGTTTCACTCAAAACCCACCAAATGACTCCTCCAACAATATTAAGATGTTCCCCAAGTTTTGGACTCAATCCGATATCGATCGGTCCACGAAATTTGACAATTCAGGTTCGTACGAAGTTCGTTCCGAAATGGTGTGGTTGGTGTATTGTATAGTTCAAGGGATTGTATTTCACTAAAAACCCACCAAATGCCTCCTCCCACAATATTATGTTGTTCCCCAAGTTTTGGACTCAATCCAATATCGATTGGTCCTTGAAATCAGACAATTCAGGTTCGTTTGAAGTTCGTTCCGAAATTGGGTGGTACTTGTATTGTATAGTTCTAGAGATTGGATTTCACTCAAAAACCACCAAATGCCTCCTCCCACAATATTATGATGTTCCCCAAGTTTTGGACTCAATCCGATATCGATCGGTCCACGAAAGTTGACAATTCAGGTTCGTACCAAGTTCGTTCTGAAACGGTGTGGTTGGTGTATTGTATAGTTCTAGGGATTGTATTTCACTCAAAACCCACCAAATGCCTACTCCCAGAATATTATGATGTTCCCCAAGTTTTGGACTCAATCCGATATCGATCGGTCCACGAAATTTGACAATTCAGTTTCGTACCAAGTTCGTTCTGAAATGGAGTGGTTGGTGTATTGTATAGTTCTAGGGATTGTATTTTACTCAAAACCCACCAAATGACTCCTCCAACAATATTATGATGTTCCCCAAATTTTGGACTCAATCCGATATCGATTGGTGCTTGAAATCGGACAATTCAGGTTCGTATGAAGTTCGTTCTGAAATGGGGTGGTTGGTGTGTTGTAGAGTTCTAGAGATTGGATTTCACTCAAAACCCCCCAAATGACTCCTCCCACAATATTATGATGCTTCCTAAGTTTTGGACTCAATCCGATATCGATCGGTCCACGAAATTTGACAATTCAGGTTCGTACGAAGTTTGTTCTGAAATGGAGGGGTTGGTGTATTGTATAGTTCTAGGGATTGTATTTCATTCAAAACCCGCCAAATGCCTCCTCCCACAGTATTATGTTGTTCCCCAAGTTTTGGACTCAATCCGATATCGATTGGTCCTTGAAATTGGACAATTCAGGTTCGTTTAAAGTTCGTTCCGAAGTGGGGTGGTTGGTGTATTGTATAGTTCTAGAGATTGGACTTCACTCAAAACCCACCAAATGACTTCTCCCACAATATTATGATGTTTCCCAAGTTTTGGACTCAATCCGATGTCGATTGGTCCTTGAAATCGAACAATTCAGGTTGGTATGAAGTTCGTTCTGAAATGGGGTGGTTGGTGTATTGTATAGTTCTAGAGATTGGATTTCACTCAAAACCCACCAAATGACTCCTCCCACAATATTACGATGTTGCCCAAGTTTTGGACTCAATCCGATATCGATCGGTCCACGAAATTTGACAATTCAGGTTCGTACCAAGTTCATTCTGAAATGGAGTGGTTGGTGTATTGTATAGTTCTAGGGACTGTATTTCACTCAAAACCCACCAAATGCCTCTTCCCACAATATTATGTTGTTCTCCAAGTTTTGGACTCAATCCGATATCGATCAGTCCACGAAATTTGACAATTCTGGTTCGTACGAAGTTCGTTCTGAAATGGAGTGGTTGGTGTATTGTATAGTTCTAGGGATTGTATTTCACTCAAAACACACCAAATGACTCCTCCCACAATATTATGATGTTCCCCAAGTTTTGGACTCAATCCGATATCGATTGGTCAATGAAATCGGGCAATTCTAGTTCATACGAAGTTCGTTCTGAAATGGAGTAGTTGGTGTATTGTATAGTTCTAGGGATCAGATTTCACTCAAAACCCACCAAATGCCTCCTCCCACAATATTATGTTGTTCCCCAAGCTTTGGACTCAATCCGATATCGATCTGCCCACGAAATTTGACAATTCAGGTTCGTACGAAGTTCGTTCTGAAATGGAGTGGTTGGTGTATTGTATAGTTATAGAGATTGTATTTTACTAAAAACCCACCAAATGCCTCCTCCCACAGTGGTATGCTGTTTCCCAAGTTCAGGACTCAATCCGATATCGATTGTCAATGAAATCGGGCTATTCAAGTTCCTACGAAGTTCGTTCTGAAATGGAGTGATTTCTGTATTGTATAGTTCTAGGGATTGGATTTCACTCAAAACCCCCCAAATGACTCCTCCCACAATATTATGATGTTCCCCAAGTTTTGGACTCAATCTGATATCGATTGGTCCTTGAAATCGGAGAATTCAGGTTCGTTTGAAGTTCGTTCTGAAATGGGGTGGTTGGTGTATTGTATAGTTGTAGAGATTGGATTTCACTCAAAACCCACCAAATGACTCCTCCCACAATGTTATGATGTTCCCCAAGTTTTGGACTCAATCTGATATCGATTGGTCCTTGAAATCGGACAATTCAGGTTCGTTTGAAGTTCGTTCTGAAATGGGGTGGTTGGTGTATTGTATAGTTCTAGAGATTGGATTTCACTCAAAACCCACCAAATGACTCCTCCCACAATATTATGATGTTCCCCAAGTTTTGGACTCAATCCGATATCGATCAGTCCACGAAATTTGACAGTTCAGGTTCGTACCAAGTTCGTTCTGAAATGGAGTGGTTGGTGTATTGTATAGTTCTAGGTACTGTATTTCACTCAAAACCCACCAAATGCCTCTTCCCACAATATTATGTTGTTCTCCAAGTTTTGGACTCAATCCGATATCGATCAGTGCACGAAATTTGACAATTCTGGTTCGTACGAAGTTCGTTCTGAAATGGAGTGGTTGGTGTATTGTATAGTTCTAGGGATTGTATTTCACTCAAAACACACCAAATGACTCCTCCCACAATATTATGATGTTCCCCAAGTTTTGGACTCAATCCGATATTGATTGGTCAATGAAATCGGGCAATTCTAGTTCATACGAAGTTCGTTCTGAAATGGAGTAGTTGGTGTATTGTATAGTTCTAGGGATCGGATTTCACTCAAAACCCACCAAATGCCTCCTCCCACAATATTATGTTGTTCCCCAAGCTTTGGACTCAATCCGATATCGATCTGCCCACGAAATTTGACAATTCAGGTTCGTACGAAGTTCGTTCTGAAATGGAGTGGTTGGTGTATTGTATAGTTCTAGGGATTGTATTTTACTCAAAACCCACCAAATGCCTCCTCCCACAATGGTATGCTGTTTCCCAAGTTCAGGACTCAATCCGATATCGATTGTCAATGAAATCGGGCTATTCAAGTTCATACGAAGTTCGTTCTGAAATGGAGTGATTGGTGTATTATATAGTTCTAGGGATTGGATTTCACTCAAAACCCCCCAAATGACTCCTCCCACAATATTATGATGTTCCCCAAGTTTTGGACTCAATCTGATATCGATTGGTTCTTGAATCGGACAATTCAGGTTCGTATGAAGTTCGTTCTGAAATGGGGTGGTTGGTGTATTGTATAGTTCTACAGATTGGATTTCACTCAAAACCCACCAAATGACTCCTCCCACAAGATTATGATGTTCCCCAAGTTTTGGACTCAATCCGATATCGATCGGTGCACGAAATTTGACAATTCAGGTTCATACCAAGTTCGTTCTGAAATGGTGTGGTTGGTGTATTGTATAGTTCTAGGGATTGTATTTGAGTCAAAACCCACCAAATTCCTCCTCCCACAATATTATGTTGTTCCCCAAGTTTTGGTCTCAATCCGATATCGATCTGCCCACGAAATTTGACAATTCAGATTCGTACGAAGTTCGTTCTGAAATGGAGTGGTTGGTGTATTGCATAGTTCTAGAGATTGGATTTCACTCAAAACCCACCAAATGACTCCTCCCACAATATTATGGTGTTCCCTAAGTTTTTGACTCAATCTGATATCGATTGATCCTTGAAATCGGACTATTCAGGTTCGTACGAAGTTCGTTCTGAAATAGTGTGGTTGGTGTATTGTATAGTTCTAGAGATTGGATTTCACTCAAAACCCACCAAATGACTCCTCCCACAATATTGTGTTGTTCCCCAGGTTTTGGACTCAATCCGATATCGATTGGTCCTTGAAATCGGACAATTCAGGTTCGTACGAAGTTCGTTTTGAAATGGGGTGGTTGGTGTATTGTATAGTTCTAGAGATTGGATTTCACTCAAAACCCACCAAATGACTCCTCCCACAATATTATGATGTTCCCCCGGTTTTGGACTCAGTCCGATACCGATTGGTCCTTGAAATCGGACAACTCAGGTTCGTACGATGTTCGTTCATAAATGGGGTGGTTGGTGTATTGTATAGTTCTAGGGATTTGATTTCACTCAAAACCCACCAAATGACTCCTCCCACAATATTATGATGTTCCCCAAGTCTAGGCATTCTAGAAGATGTTTTGGTGAAAGTGGAAGAGCTAATTTTGCCAGCAGATTTCTTGCTGTTGGAAATAGAAGAAGCACCAATTCGTGACAATCAGTTGCCACTCATTGTAGGTCGGCCATTCATGGCAACTGCCGGTGCTATTATTGATGTGAAGAAGGGGACATTGACCATGAATGTGTTTGATGAGACAATAGCATTCAAAGTGTTTGAAGCCTCCAAGTTCCCAAGTGATGAGCATGAAGTTTTCCATCTTGATGCAATTGATACTATGGTGAAAGAAGCACTGCCAATGAGTTATTTGGAGCCCATTGAAGCATGCATCACACAAAGCATAAGGAAAGAAGAAGTGGACAGCTTAGAGGCTGTGATCTCTCCTTTACTTCTTGAGCTTGTTTGCAGCATGGATAGCTACATAGGAATTGGAAAAAGGTATGCAAACCAATTTGAATCATTACCCCCACCTACTAATAAGGTTTTACCTTCTATTGTGCAGGCACCAGAGTTGGAATTAAAGCAATTGCCAAAACACCTTAAATATGCTTATTTAGGTGAAAATGAGACTCTACCTGTTATCATTGCCTCACATCTCGGACCAAATGATGAAAAGAAGCTTTTGAGAGTTCTAAAAGAGCACAAAACTGCAATCGGGTGGAGCATTGCATCAAAGGCATAAGCCCAACACTGTGCATGCACAAGATATTATTGGAAGACAATGCAATGCCTAAGAGGGATGCCCAAAGACGTCTCAATCCGAACACGAAGGAGGTGGTAAGGAAAGAGGTAATTAAGCTTTTAAATGTTGGTATTATTTACCCTATTTCTGACAGTAAATGGGTGAGCCCAGTGCAAGTTGTCCCCAAGAAGTCAGGTATCACAGTGGTGAAGAATGAAGCAAACGAACTTGTACCTACACGGATGACCACGGGCTGGAGAGTTTGCATTGATTATAGGAAGCTCAACACAGCGACAAGCAAAGATCACTTTCCTCTTCCATTCATTGATCAAATGCTTGAGAGATTAGCTGGGCATAGCCACTATTGCTTCCTTGATGGATATTCAGGCTACAACCAAATCGCCATAGCCCCAGAGGATCAAGAGAAGACGACCTTCACATGTCCCTTTGGCACTTTCGCTTATAGGAGGATGTCTTTTGGTCTCTGTAACGCCCCAGCCACTTTTCAAAGGTGCATGATGAGCATTTTCTCCGACATGGTAGAAAGGTTCATTGAGGTATTCATGGATGACTTCTCTGTCTTTGGTGATTCTTTTGATCAATGCTTGCATAACTTATCCAAGGTGTTGGCTAGATGTGAACATACTAACCTTGTGCTTAATTGGAAAAAATGTCATTTTATGGTTAACCAAGGCATAGTTCTTGGTCATGTCATCTCTAGTAAAGGAATTGAGGTAGATAAAGCTAAGATTGATTTGATTGCCTCTATGCCCTCACCTACTTCTGTCAAAGAAGTACGTTCTTTCCTTGGCCATGCAGGTTTCTATAGGCGTTTCATTAAGGATTTTTCTAAGATTACAAGGCCTATGTGCAATCTCCTTGCCAAGGACATGGATTTTGTGTTTGATCAAGACTGTGAGAATGCTTTCAATGCTTTGAAGAAGATGCTCACAACTGCCCCAATCATTATACCACCGGATTGGAGCTTGCCTTTTGAATTGATGTGTGATGCCTCAGATTATGCTGTTGGAGCTGTTTTGGGACAGCGAGTTGATAAGAAGCCACATGCCATCTACTATGCTAGTAGAACCCTCAACGATGCCCAACTCAACTATTCCACCACAGAGAAGGAGTTGTTAGCTGTCATATTTGCTTTAGAGAAGTTCAGATCATATTTGATTACTAACAAGGTTATTGTTTACACTGATCATGCAGCATTGAAATACTTGTTAGCTAAGAAGGATGCCAAACCACAACTCATTAGATGGATTCTCTTATTGCAAGAGTTTGACTTGGAGATAAAAGATAAGAAAGGAAGTGAGAATGTTGTGGCTGATCACTTGAGTAGATTGGTGCATGTATCTAACGAAGAGGAGGATTCATTGCCATTGCGTGAAAGCTTCCCTGATGAGCAACTCTTCTCCATTTGTGCTTTCAATTCTCTCAATCCATTGCCTTGGTTTGCTGATATTGCTAACTATTTGTGCACTAATGAACTCCCTACAGGGTTATCTACGTTCCAACGTAACAAGCTTAGGAAGCAAGCAAGATACTACTTTTGGGATGATCCATATCTATTCAAGCATTGTCCAGACCAAGTAATTCGAAGGTGTGTGCCTGAAGGTGATTTTAAGAGCATTCTGGAGTTTTGTCACTCCCACGCATGCGGAGGCCATTTTGGACCAAAGAAGACTGCCAGCAAAGTGCTACAATCAGGTTTCTTTTGGCCTACCCTTTTTAAGGATGCTTATGTTTTTTGTGCTTCATGTGATAGATGCCAACGGATGGGTAATTTACATGCTAGAAATCAGATGCCTCTCACCAATATCTTAATCATTGATATATTTGATGTTTGGGGAATTGATTTCATGGGCCCTTTTCCTACCTCTTATGGATTTGAATATATATTAGTTGCTGTCGATTATGTTTCTAAATGGGTGGAAGCCATTGCCACTAGAACTAATGATGCTAAGGTTGTGATCGGTTTTCTCAAAGGAAATATTTTTACAAGGTTTGGCACACCTAGAGCAATCATTAGTGATGGTGGCTCCCACTTTGTTAACCAAGCTTTTGCAGCACTCTTGACGAAATATGGAATCACGCATAAAGTGGCAACACCCTATCATCCTCAAACTAGTGGGCAGGTTGAGATAAGCAATAGGGAGATTAAGCACATACTTGAAAAGACAGTGAACACCACAAGGAAGGATTGGTCCATGTGTTTGGATGATGCATTGTGGGCTTATAGGACTGCTTATAAGACCCCTATAGGTATGTCTCCGTATAGACTTGTTTTTGGTAAACCTTGTCACTTACCAGTGGAGCTTGAGCACAGGGCTTATTGGGCAATCAAGGCCCTGAAGTTTGATATGAAAGCTGCTGGTGAGAAGAGGAGGCTTCAACTCAATGAGCTGGAGGAGTTGCGACATGAAGCATATGAGAATGCGAAGCTTTACAAGGAGAAAACAAAGCAATATCACGACAAGAAAATTCTTAGGAAGACGTTTGAGAAAGGGCAGAAGGTTCTCTTATTCAATTCACGCCTTAAACCCAGGTAAGCTTCATTCTCGGTGGATTGGCACTTTTGTTATTACTAATGTGTTTAATCATAGCGCAGTGGAGATTCAAAACATTAAGGATGGCAGCACCTTCAAGGTGAATGGACATCGGTTGAAACCTTACTTCGATGCCAATATTGAGTCTCAAGCACTCAAGGAGCCTCCACCACTCTCTTATAGCTCACCAGAGTTTGGATGTCCGGCTGAAGATGTGAAACTTTGCGCTTCTTGGGAGGCAACCCAAGGTGATGAGGAGAAGATAGAATATGTGAGGAAGCTTGGCTGCATCCTAATCGCTTCAAAGGGGAGTTTTTCTGAAATCTAACCTTTGGTTATGTCTTTCCTTTGTCTTCTTTCCTTTCATTTATGTGGCATTGCTTTTTCTTACACTCTAAACATTGAGGACAATGTTTCATTTAAGTTTGGGGGGAAGGATTTAGTTATGTTCTTTCAAATTGTCAAATTTTATAATTTTGAGTGTGTCTAATGGCCAAAAACGCAGGATTTTGTGTCTTGTTTCGTTATCCTTCCAAACACCTATGATAAGACTTGGATCTAATACTAATATGGTTTCTCATAAATTGATAGTCATTGTTTAAGGACTTTGTGTGGTTCTGAGTTAACTCTGTCTTGCTTGCCATCCTTGCACTTATTGAGCACTTTGTCGAGTTAGTCCAATTTCTTGCTACTTGGAGACGATATGCAATTCTACTTATCTCAGATCTTGGTTTCGTACTCTAGAACTTATTTGAATATCTCTTGAGACATTTTGTTGCCATACAATGCTTAGGAAGTGATTTAGGCCATGTTTGAACCGTTTGAGCTTTTCTAACAATCCCTCTACATGTATTCATCCCTAGTCAACCCATTTGAGCCTACGTTAAGCCTTTCTTTGTGTAAACCATTCTTACCATAATGAACCTCTGTTTTCTTATTCTTACTTATTCTATGAGCAATTAAAGTTATCTTCAAAAGAGAGTTATAAAGAATGCAAGGTTTTTGGAGCAAAAGTGAATCATTAGTGCCATAACCCAAGTGTTGAAAAGAAATAAATTTGGGGGTATTGGTAACTAATCAAAAGAGGTAATGAAGTGTGACCAATGTAGTCACGGCCCTATGGTGTTATAAAAGAGAAGATCATGGTGATCTAGGGTAAAGAGCCACAAAATTAGGCCAAAGAAACAGATATGAAGGTGCTGAAATTATGTTGAAAATGTGCTCATGTATGTGTTCCTTGCTTGTTACAAAGTTCAGTAATCTCTTATGCTCTTACCTGTGCTTTAATTGTGCTCAAAATATTGTATATCTCATATCCCTTCTTTCATTCAACCACTGCCCTAAACCTCATTACTACCCTTGTAAAGTCCTTTTGATCCTTGGTATTGTATGGTATTACTGTGGAGAGCTGATTTGATAATGAGCTTATGGGGTTCGGAATTCTTGATTTTGCTCTAAGTGTGTGCGCATGTACTTATCTGAGTTGCAGGTGTTGTACTGATTCGGAATTCACACACTACACTTAAGGATGTCATTGTGAGCTTTGGTTACCCTTGAATCATATGTGGAACTCAGATTGTGATTGTTGTGTTTCTTTGGGACCATATACGTCGGTGATTCTTTGAGGATATTGTTTGGAAGGCTAGTTGCTTATTTCCTATTTCCTAAGTTGTAGTTTTATTTTGTTTTGCTCGAGGACTAGCAAAATCTAAGTTTGGGGGTATTTGATAAGCTCTTAATTTCACACATTTGCATGCCTTCTTTCCTTAGTAATTTTTCTTAGCTTCTCTTTATTTTGAGTCTCTTACCTATGTTTGTGTGCTTTGTAGGTTAAGACAGCAAGGGGATGACATTTGATACAATTCATGCATGTTAAGGGCTGAGTGGCACAAGAGGAATATGAGCTTAAAGACAAAACCAATTTGTGCCACACTCCTTGTCAGTCCAGTTTCGTAGGTCATCTTACAGGCCTCATTTCAGTAACTTACACAGGTCGAATGAGGAGACATCCTTGATAGAAGTTGTTCCAATGGGTGTCTATTATAACATATCCACATTTCAGCCCAATTGGATAAATCTGGAGCCCTCAACAAGTCAAAGACTGAACCAAGTTGACAGAAATGTCATGTTGGCTGCCATCACATTTAATGTGGCTACATCCCTAGAGCCATGTGCTACACATGGGCAGCCATACATAGGAGTCAAATCAGCTCAGAAGCTCAGAAAGATGAACAAAAGTCAAGCTTTCCATAAAGAAACCATACCAAAGCATGTATTTGTCAGCTGGAGCAGTTGGCAAGTATGGGCAGCTGGAGCAGTTGGGAGCAGCTAAGAGAGGTGTACTTCACCAGCCAAAGGGGAGCACGAAATTTCACTCTATAAATAGAGAGTTGCACACTCATTCAAGGGGGAGAGAGCAGACACACACATTCACTTCATCCATTACTCTCATACACACATTCAGATTCACCACAAAGAGAGAAGAGAGCTTGGAGCTGTCCTGGGAACTTCCTTGCTGCCATCATCTAGTTCTTCTCCTCTCTTTATCCTATCTATGTATTTCTTATTTTCTGTATTCATAGTTATGTCTAACTAATCCATTTAGTTAGGGCTTAGGATGAAGCCCTAGTCATGAATATTAAATGTTATGGATGATTTTATGGTTAATTGATTTCCTTGCTTTTATTATCAAGTTGTTAATCTCCAGTTTATTATGTGCTTGATGTATGTTTTCTTGGAGTAGCTAACTAGGATTTTATGCATCTAGCACAGGTTGGGAAGGGGTTTAGATTCACCAATTCTACTCTCCTTTCACAAGCAACACTTGAATGGCCTAAGAATCATTCAAGGCGTTAATAACCATAGGTTGACTAGGACAGATACCATGTTCTTGGACTTGTGTGATTATCATATTCTCAAGGAGCTTAATGACTCTTGTATGCTTTATTCTAAGTAGATACCATGCTTAGGTTGCATATTAGAGATCACGTGTTGTGTAGATACCATGCATAATCACATGCCTTAGGAGAATCATGCATCCTGCACCTAGATACCATAGGCTTGTATGCGATGATCTATTGTTGATGAAGCTTGAGTCAATTTCTATGCATTCATAACTTGGATAGGAAAACTAGTGGTGGATTCCAAGGCTCTAACACCTTTCAATCATTGTTTCGCAACTTGTTGATTGCTGCCAGTGTTTACTTTCGAGCACTTTCATTTCACTTTCTTGTTTTCATTTCAACAACAAAACCCCCCATTTCGAGTGCGTGTGTGGTGCTAGGATTCTGTCCTAGACCTTGAGTAATTAGCAAGAGGCATTGTTGAATTCGACCTTGCCTTTAGCTAGTTAGTCAGTTTCTTCGTTCATTGTTTTTCTAGCATTCTAAGTAATTTAACTTGGAACCAAGTTACCATTCTCCGTGGGATCGACCTCGTATTTACATAAGCTATACTATAAATGGTTCGTGCACTTGCGAGAATTAAAGTTGCTGTTTTTAATAACTCATTTTAGTTGTTAAGAACTGGCGCAACATTGGATTTCACTAAAAACCCACCAAATGACTCTTCCCACAATATTATGATGTTCCCCAAGTTTTGGACTCAATCCGATATCGATTGGTCCTTGAAATCGGACAAATCAGGTTCGTATGAAGTTCGTTCTGAAATGGGGTGGTTGGTGTATTGTATAGTTGTAGAGATTGGATTTCACTCAAAACCCAACAAATGACTCCTCCCGCAATATTATGACGTTCCCCAAGTTTTGGACTCAATCCGATATCGATTGGTCCTTGAAATCGGACAATTCAGGTTCGTACGAAGTTCATTCTGAAATGGTGTGGTTGGGGTATTGTATAGTTCTAGGGATTGTATTTCACTCAGAACCCACCAAATGACTCCTGCCACAATATTATGATGTGCCCCAAGTTTTGGACTCAATCCGATATCGATTGGTCCTTGAAATCGGACAATTCAGGTTCGTACGAAGTTCGTTCTGAAATGGTGTGGTTGGTGTATTGTATTGTTCTAGGGATTCGATTTCACTCAAAACCATCAAATGACAACCCCCACAATATTATGATGTTCCCCAAGTTTTGGACTCAATCCGATATCGATTGGTCCTTGAAATCGGACAATTCAGGTTCGTACGAAGTTCGTTCTGAAATGGGGTGGTTGGTGTATTGTATAATTCTAAGGATTGGATTTCACTCAAAACCCACCAATGACTCCTCCCACAATATTATGATGTTCCCCAAGTTTTAGATTCAATCCGATACCGATCGGTCCACGAAATTTGACAATTCAGGTTCGTACAAAGTTCGTTCTGAAATGGAGTGGTTGGTGTATTGTATTGTTCTAGGGATTGTATTTCACTCAAAACCCACCAAATGACTCCTCCCACAATATTATGATATTCCCCAAGTTTTGCACTCAATCCGATATCGATTGGTCCTTGAGATCGGACAATTCAGGTTCGTACGAAGTTCGTTCTGAAATGGGGTGGTTGGTGTATTGTATAGTTCTAGAGATTGGATTTCACTCAAAACCCAGCAAATGACCCCTCCCACAATATTATGATGTTCCCCAAGTTTTGGACTCAATCCGATATCGATTGGTCCTTACAATCAGACAATTCAGGTTCGTACGAAGTTCGTTCATAAATGGCGTGGTTGGTGTATTGTATAGTTCTAGGGATTGGATTTCACTCAAAACCCATCAAATGACAGCTGCCACAATATTATGATGTTCCCCAAGTTTTGGACTCAATCCGATATCGATCGGTCCACGAAATTTGACAATTCAGGTTCGTACGAAGTTCGTTCTGAAATGGAGTCGTTCGTGTATTGTATAGTTCGAGAGATTGGATTTCACTCAAAACCCACCAAATGACTCCTCCCACAATATTATGATGTTCCCCAGGTTTTGGACTCAATCTGATATCGATCGGTCCGCGAAATTTGACAATTCAGGTTCGTATGAAGTTCGTTCTGAAATGGAGTGGTTGGTGTATTGTGTAGTTCTAGGGATTGTATATCACTCAAAACCCACCAAATCACTCCTCCCACAATATAATGATGTTCCCCAAGTTTCGGACTCAATCTGATATCGATTGGTCCTTGAAATCGGACAATTCAGGTTCGTATGAAGTTCGTTCTGAAATGGGGTGGTTGGTGTATTGTATAGTTCTAGAGAATGGATTTCCCTCAAAACCCAGCAAATGACTCCTCCCACAATATTATGATGTTCCCCAAGTTTTGGACTCAATCCGATATCGATTGGTCCTTGAAATCGGACAATTCATGTTCGTACAAAGTTCGTTCTGAAATGCGGTGGTTTGTGTATTGTATAGTTCTAGAGATTGGATTTCACTCAAAACCCAGCAAATGACTCCTCCCACAATCTTATGATGTTCCCCAAGTTTTGGACTCAATCCGATATCGATTGGTGCTTGAAATCGGACAATTCAGGTTTGTACGAAGTTCGTTCTGAAATGGTGTGGTTGGTGTATAGTTCTAGGGATTGTATTTCACTCAAAACCCATCAAATGACAGCTCCCACAACATTATGATGTTCCCCAAGTTTTGGACTCAATCCGATATCGATCGGTCCAAGAAATTTGACAATTCAGGTTCGTACGAAGTTCGTTCTGAAATGGAGTGGTTGGTGTATTGTATAGTTCCAGAGATTGGATTTCACTCAAAACCCACCAAATGACTACTCCCACAATAT
Source organism: Prunus persica (assembly GCF_000346465.2). Lineage (NCBI taxonomy): Eukaryota > Viridiplantae > Streptophyta > Magnoliopsida > Rosales > Rosaceae > Prunus > Prunus persica. Next base: position 16,307,352 of record NC_034014.1, read on the forward strand.
TCTGATGTTCCCCAAGTTTTGGACTCAATTCGATATCGATTGGTCCTTGAAATCGGACAATTCAGGTTTCGTACGAAGTTCGTTCGTAAATGGGGTGGTTGGTGTATTGTATAGTTCTAGTGATTGGATTTCACTCGAATCCCACCAAATGACTCCTCCCACGATATTATGATGTTCCCCAGGTTTTGGACTCAATCCGATATCGATTGGTCCTTGAAATCGGACAATTCAGGTTCGTACGAAGTTCGTTCTGAAATGGGATGGTTGGTGTATTCTATAGTTCTAGAGATTGGATTTCGCTCAAAACCCACCAAATGACTCCTCCCACAATATTATTATGTTCCCCAAGTTTTAGGCTCAATCCGATATCGATTGGTCCTTGAAATCGGACAATTCAGGTTCGTACGAAGTTCGTTCATAAATGGGGTGGTTGGTGTATTGTATAGTTCTAGAGATTGGATTTCACTCAAAACCCCCCAAATGACTCCTCCCATAATGTTATGTTGTTCCTCAAGTTTTGGACTCAATCCGATATCGATTAGTCCTTGAAATCGGCCAATTCAGGTTTGTACGAAGTTCGTTCTGAAATGGGGTGGTAGATGTATTGTATAGTTCAAGAGATTGGATTTCACTCAAAACCCACCAAATGATTCCTCCGCCAATATTATGATGTTCCCCAAGTTTTGGACTCAATCCGATGTCGATTGGTCGTTGAAATCGGACAAATCAGGTTCGTACGAAGTTCGTTCTGAAATCGGTTGGTTGGTGTATTGTATAGTTCTAGGGATTGGATTTCACTCAAAACCCACCAAATGACTCCTCCCACAATGTTATGATGTTCCCCAAGTTTTGGACTAAATCCGATATCGATTGGGGCTTGAAATCGAACAATTCAGGTTCGTACGAAGTTCGTTCCGAAATGGTGTGGTTGGTGTATTGTATAGTTCTAGGGATTGTGTTTCACTCAAAACCCACCAAATGACCCCTCCCACAATATTATGATGTTCCCCAGGTTTCGGACTCAATCCGATATCGATTGGTGCTTGAAATCGGACAATTCAGGTTCGTACGAAGTTCGTTCTAAAATGGGGTGGTTGGTGTATTGTATAGTTCTAGAGATTGGATTTCACTCAAAACCCACCAAATGACTCCTCCCACAATATTATGATGTTCCCCTAGTATTGGACTCAATCCGATATTGATTGGTCCTTGAAATCGGACAATTCAGGTTCGTACGAAGTTCGTTCTGAAAAGGGGTGGTTGGTGCATTGTAAAGTTCTAGAGATTGGATTTCACTCAAAACCCATCAAATGACAACTCCCACAATATTACGATGTTCCCCAAGTTTTGGACTCAATCCGACATCGATTGGTGCTTGAAATCGGACAATTCAGGTTGGTACCAAGTTCGTTCTGAAATGGGGTGGTTGGTGTATTGTATAGTTCTAGAGATTGGATTTCACTCAAAACCCTCCAAATGACTCCTCCCACAATATTATGATGTTCCCCTAGTATTGGACTCAATCCGATATTGATTGGTCCTTGAAATCGGACAATTCAGGTTCGTACGAAGTTCGTTCTGAAAAGGGGTGGTTGGTGCATTGTAAAGTTCTAGAGATTGGATTTCACTCAAAACCCATCAAATGACAACTCCCACAATATTACGATGTTCCCCAAGTTTTGGACTCAATC
>NC_034014.1:16309380-16310827 GCF_000346465.2 Prunus persica
CGATTGGTCCTTGAAATCGGACACTTCAGTCGTACGAAGTTCGTTCTGAAATGGGGTGGTTGTGTATGTATCGTTCTACAGATTGGATTTCACTCAAAACCCACCAAATGACTCTCCCACAATATTATGATCTTCCCCAAGTTTTGGACTCAATCCGACATCGATCGGTCCACGAAATTTGACAATTCAGGTTCGTACGAAGTTCGTTCTGAAATGGAGTGGTTGGTGTATTGTATTGTTCTAGGGATTGTATTTCACTCCAAACCCACCAAATGACTCCTCCCACAATATTATGATGTTCCCCAAGCTTTGGACTCAATCCGATATCGATTGGTGCTTGAAATCGGACAATTTCAGGTTCGTACGAAGTTCGTTCTGAAATGGTGTGGTTGGTGTATTGTATAGTTCTAGAGATTGGATTTCACTCAAAACCCGACCAAATGACTCCTCCCACAATATTATGATGTTCCCCAAAGTTTTGGACTCAATCCGATATCGATTGGTCCTTGAAATCGGCCAATTCCGGTTCGTACGAAGTTCGTTCTAAAATGGGGTGGTCGGTGTATTGCATAGTTCTAGAGATTGTATTTCACTCAAAACACACCAAATGACTCCTCCCACAATATTATGATGTTCCCCAAGTTTTGGACTCAATCCGATATCGATTAGTCCTTGAAATCGGCCAATTCCGGTTGGTACGAAGTTCGTTCTAAAATGGGGTGGTTGGTGTATTGCATAGTTCTAGAGATTGGATTTCACTCAAAACCCACCAAATGACTCCTCCCACAATATTATGAGGTTCCCCAAGTTTTGGACTCAATCCGATATCGATTGGTGCTTGAAATCGGACAATTCAGGTTCGTACGAAGTTCGTTCTAAAATGGGGTGGTTTGTGTATTGCAAAGTTCTAGGGATTGTATTTCACTCAAAACCCACCAAATGACTCCTCCCACAATATTATGATGTTCCCCAAGTTTTTGACTCAATCCGATATCGATCGGTCCACGAAATTTGACAATTCAGGTTCGTACGAAGTTCGTTCTGAAATGGAGTGGTTGGTGTATTGTATTGTTCTAGGGATTGGATTTCACTCAAAACCCACCAAATGACTCCTCCCACAATATTATGATGTTCCCCAAGTTTTGCACTCAATCCGATATCGATTGGTCAATGAAATCGGCCAATTCAAGTTCGTACGAAGTTCGTTATGAAATGGAGTGGTTGGTGTATTGGTTCTAGAGATTGGATTTCACTCAAAACCCACCAAATGACTTCTCGCACAATATTATGATGTTCCCCAAGTTCTGGAACTCAATCCGATATCGATTGGTGCATGAAATCGGTCAATCAAGATCGTACGAAGTTCGTTCTGAAATGGAGTGGTTGGTGTATTGTATAGTTCTAGGGATTGGATTTCACTCAAAACCCACCAAATGACTCCTCCCAC
>NC_034014.1:16312014-16312968 GCF_000346465.2 Prunus persica
GTTTTGGAGTCAATCCGATATCGATTGGTCCTTGAAATCGGACAATTTGAGTTTCGTACGAAGTTCGTTTCGAAATGGTGTGGTTGGTGTATTATATAGTTCTAGAGAATGGATTTGACTCAAAACCCTCCAAATGACTCCTCCCACAATATGATGATGTTCCCCAAGTTTTGGACTCAATCCGATATCGATTGGTGCTTTAAATCGGACAATTCAGGTTCGTACGAAGTTCGTTCTTAAATGGGGTGGTTGGTGTATTGTATAGTTCTGGGGATTGGATTTTACTCAAAACCCACCAAATGACACCTCCCACAATATTATGATCTTCCCCAAGTTTTGGACTCAATCCGATATAGATCGGTCCACGAAATTTGACAATTAAGGTTCGTACGAAGTTCGTTCTGAAATGGAGTGGTTGGCGTATTGTATTGTTCTAGGGATTGTTTTTCACTCCAAACCCACCAAATGACTCCTCCCACAGTATTATGATGTTCGCAAGTTTTGGACTCAATCAGATATCGATTGGTCCTTGAAATCTGACAATTCAGGTTCGTTCGAAGTTCGTTCTGAAATCAGTTGGTTGGTGTATCGTGTAGTTCTAGGGATTGGATTTCACTCAAAAACCACCAAATGACTCCTCCCACAATATTATGATGTTCCCCAAGTTTTGGACTCAATCCGATATCGATTGGTGCTTGAAACCGGACAATTCAGGTTGGTACGAAGTTCGTTCTGAAATGGGGTGGTTGGTGTATTGTACAGTTCTAGAGATTGGATTTCAATCAAAACCCACCAAATGACTCCTCCCACAATATTATGATCTTCCCAAAGTTTTGGACTCAATCCGATATCGATCGGTCCACGAAATTTGACAATTCAGGTTCGTACGAACTTCGTTCTGAAATGGAGTGGTTGGTGTATTGTATTGTTCTAGGGATTGTATTTCACTCAACA
>NC_034014.1:16313329-16314231 GCF_000346465.2 Prunus persica
ATGATGTTCCCCAAGTTTTGGACTCAATCCGATATCGATTGGTGCTTGAAATCGGACAATTCAGGTTCGTACGAAGTTCGTTCTAAAATGGGGTGGTTTGTGTATTGCAAAGTTCTAGGGATTGTATTTCACTCAAAACCCACCAAATGACTCCTCCCACAATATTATGATGTTCCCCAAGTTTTTGACTCAATCCGATATCGATCGGTCCACGAAATTTGACAATTCAGGTTCGTACGAAGTTCGTTCTGAAATGGAGTGGTTGGTGTATTGTATTGTTCTAGGGATTGGATTTCACTCAAAACCCACCAAATGACTCCTCCCACAATATTACGATGTTCGCCAAGTTTTGGACTCAATCAAATATCGATTGGTACATGAAATCGGACAATTCAGGTTCGTACGAAGTTCGTTCATAAATGGGGTAGTTGGTGTATTGTATAGTTCTAGTGATTGGATTTCACTCAAAACCCACCAAATGACTCCTCCCACAATGTTATGATGTTCCCCAAGTTTGGGACTCAATCCGATGTCAATTGGTCCTTGTAATCGAACAATTCAGGTTCGTACGAAGTTCGTTCATAAATGGGGTGGTTTGTGTATTGTATAGTTCTAGAGATTGGATTTCACTCAAAACCAAAAAAATGACTCCTCCCACGATATTTTGATGTTCGCCAAGTTTTGAAATGGGGTGGTTGGTGTATTGTATAGTTCTAGAGATTGGATTTCACTCAAAACCCACGAAAAGACTCCTCCCACAATATTATGACGTTCCCCAAGTTTTTGGAGTCAATCCGATATCGATCGTTCCACGAAATTTTGACAATTCAGGTTCGTACGACGTTCGTTCTGAAAATGGAGTGGTTGGTGTATTGTATAGTTCCTAGGGGATTGGATTTCAC
>NC_034014.1:16314353-16315001 GCF_000346465.2 Prunus persica
TGAAATGGGGTGGTTGGTGTATTGTATAGTTTCTAGAGATTGGATTTTCACTCAAAACCCACCCAAATGACTCCTCCCACAATATTTATGATGTTCCCCAAGTTTTGGACTCAATCCGATATCGATTGGTGCTTGAAATCAGACAATTCAGGTTCGTACGAAGTTCGTTCCGAAATGGTGTGGTTGGTGTATTGTATAGTTCTAGGGATTGATTTCACTCAAAACCCACCAATGACTCCTCCCACAATATTATGATGTTCCCAAGTTTGGACTCAATCCGATGTCGATCGGTCCTAGAAATTGACAATTCAGGTTTGTACGAAGTTCGTTCTGAAATGGAGTGGTTGGTGTACTGTACAGTTCTAGAGATTGGATTTCACTCAAAACCCACCAAATGACTCCTCCCACAATATTATGACATTCCCCAAGTTTTGGACTCAATCCGATATCGGTTGGTCCTTGAAATCGGACAATTCAGGTTCGTACGAAGTTCGTTCTGAAATGGGGTGGTTGGTGTGTTGTATAGTTCTAGAGATTGGATTTCACTCAAAACTCCCCAAATGACTCCTCCCACAATATTATGATGTTCCCCAAGTTTTGGACTCAATCCGATATCGATCGGTCCACGAAATTTGACAATTCAGGTTC
>NC_034014.1:16316910-16353312 GCF_000346465.2 Prunus persica
CAAATGAGTCGTCCCCCCAATTATTATGATGTTCCCCCAAGTTTTGGACCCAATCCGATATCGATCGGTCCACGAAATTTGACAATTCAGGTTCGTACGAAGTTCGGTCTGAAATGGAGTGGTTGGTGTATTGTATAGTTTTAGAGATTGGATTTCACTCAAAACCCACCAAATGACTCCTCCCACAATATTACGATGTTCCCCAAGTTTTGGACTCAATCCGATATCGATCGGTCCACGAAATTTGACAATTCAGGTTCGTACCAAGTTCGTTCTGAAATGGAGTGGTTGGTGTATTATATAGTTCTAGGGATTGTATTTCACTCAAAACCCACCAAATGCCTCCTCCAACAATATTATGATGTTTCCCAAGTTTTGGTCTCAATCCGATATCGATTAGTCCTTGAAATCGGCCAATTCAGGTTTGTACGAAGTTCGTTCTGAAATGAGGTGATTGGTGTATTGTATAGTTCTAGAGATTGGGTTTCACTCAAAACCCACCAAATGACTCCTCCCACAATATTATGATGTTTCCCAAGTTTTGGTCTCAATCCGATATCGATTAGTCCTTGAAATCGGCCAATTCAGGTTTGTACGAAGTTCGTTCTGAAATGAGGTGATTGGTGTATTGTATAGTTCTAGAGATTGGGTTTCACTCAAAACCCACCAAATGACTCCTCCCACAATATTATGATGTTCCCCAAGTTTTGGACTCAATCCGATATCGATTGGGGCTTGAAATCGGACAATTCAGGTTCGTACGTAGTTCGTTCTGAAATGAAGTGGTTGGTGTATTGTATAGTTCTAGGAATTGTATTTCAATCAAATCCCACCAAATGGCACCTCCCACAGTGTTATGATGTTCCCCAAATTTTGGACTCAATCGTGATATCGATTGGTCCTTGAAATCGGAAAATTCATGTTCTTACGATGTTCGTTCTGAAATGGGGTGGTTGGTGTATTGTATAGTTCTAGAGATTGGATGTCACTCAAAACCCGCCAAATGACTCCTCCCACAATATTTTGATTTTCCCCAAGTTCTGGACTCAATCCGATATCGATTGGTCCTTGAAATCGAAAAATTAAGGATCGTACGAAGTTCGTTCTGAAATGGGGTGGTTCGATTTCACTCAAAACCCACCAAATGACTACTCCCACAATATTATGATGTTCCCCATGTGTTGGACTCAAGCTGATATCGATTGGTCCACGAAATTTGACAATTCAGGTTCGTTCAAAGTTCCTTATGAAATGGAGTGGTGGATGTATTGCATAGTTCTAGGGATTGGATTTCACTCAAAACAAATCAAACGATTCCTCCCACGATATTATGATGTTCCCCAAGTTTTGGACTCAATCCGATATCGATTGGTCCACGAAATTTGACAATTCATGTTCGTACGAAGTTCGTTCTGAAATGGAGTGGTTGGTTTATTGTATAGTTCTAGGGATTGGATTTCACTCAAAAGCCACCAAATGACAACTCCACAATATTATGATGTTCCCCAAGTTTTGGACTCAAGCCGACATCGATTGTTCCAGAACATTTGACAATTCTGGTTCGTACGAAGTTCGTTTGGAAATGGAGTGGTTGGTGTATTCTATAGTTCTAGGGATTCGATTTCACTCAAAACCCACCAAATGACTCCTCCCACAATATTATGATGTTCCCCAGGTTTTGGACTCAATCGGATATCGATTGGTCCACGAAATTTCACAATTCAGGTTCGTACGAAGTTCGTTCTGAAATGGGGTGGTTGGTGTATTGTATAGTTCTCGGGATTGGATTTCACTCAAAACCCACCAAATGACTCCTCCCACAATATTATGATGTTCCCCAGGTTTTGGACTCAATCCGATATCGATTGGTCCACGAAATTTGACAATTCAGGTTCGTACGAAGTTCGTTCGGAAATGGAGTGGTTGGTGTATTGTATAGTTCTAGGGATTGAATTTCACTCAAAACCCACCAAATGACTCCTCCCACAATATTATGATGTTCCCCAAGTGTTGGACATAATCCGATATCGATTGGTCAATGAAATCGGACAATTCATGTTCGTACAAAGTTCGTTCTAAAATGGAGTGGTTGGTGTATTGTATAGTTCTAGGAGTTGGATTTCACTCAAAACCCACCAAATGACTCCTCCCACAATATTATGATGTTCCCCAAGTTTTGGACTCAATCCGATATCGATTGGTCATTGAAATCGGACAATTCAGGTTCGTACGAAGTTCATTCTGAAATGGAGTGGTTGGTGTATTGTATAGTTCTACAAATTGGATTTCACTCAAAACCCACCAAATGACTCCTCTCACAATATTATGATGTTCCCCAAGTTTTGGAAACAATCCGATATCGATTGGTCAATGAAATCGGACAATTCTTGTTCATACGAAGTTCGTTCTAAAATGGAGTGGTTGGTGTATTGTATAGTTCTAGGTGTTGGATTTGACTCAAAACCCACCAAATGACTCCTCCCACAATATTATGATGCTCCCCAAGTTTTGGACTCAATCCGATTTCGATTGGTCCTTGAAATCGGACAATTCAGGTTCGTACGAAGTTCGTTCTGAAATGGGGTGGTTGGTGTATTGTATAGTTCTAGAGATTGGATTTCACTCCAAGCCCACCAAATGACTCCTCCCACAATATTATGATGTTCCACAGGTTTTGGACTCAATCCGATATCGATTGGTCCTTGAAATCGGAGAATTCAGGTTCGTACGAAGTTCGTTCTGAAATGGGGTGGTTAGTGTATTGTATAGTTCTAGAGATTGGATTTCACTCAAAACCCACCAAATGACTCCTCCCACAATATTATGATGTTCCCCAAGTTTTGGACTCAATCCGATATCGATTGGTCCACGGAATTTGACAATTCAGGTTCGTACGAAGTTCGTTCTAAAATGGAGGGGTTGGTGTATTCTATAGTTCTAGAGATTGGATTTCACTCAAACCCAACAAATGGCTCCTCCCCCAATATTATGATGTTCCCCAAGTTTTGGACTCAATCCGATATCGATTGGTCCACGAAATTTGACAATTCAGGTTCTTTCAAAGTTCCTTATAAAATGGAGTGGTAGATGTATTGTATAGTTCTAGGGATTGGATTTCACTCAAAACCCACCAAACGACTCCTCCCACAATATTATGATGTTCCCCAAGTTTTGGACTCAACCCAATATTGATTGGTCCATGAAATCGGACAATTCAGGTTCGCAGGAAGTTCATTCTGAAATAGAGTATTTGGTGTGTTGAGTTGTTTTAGCCGTTGGATTGCACTCAAAACTCATAAACTGACTCCTCCCACAACATTATGATGTTCCCCAAGTTTTGGACTCAATCCGATATCAATTGGTCCCGGAAATCAGACAATCCAGGTTTGTACGAAGTTCGTTATAAAATGTAGTGGTTGGTGCATTGTATAGTTCCAGCGGTTGGATTTCATTCAAAACCCACCAAATGACTCCACCCACAATATTATGATGTTCCCCAAGTTTTGGACACAATCCGATATCGATTGTCAATGAAATAGGACAATTCAAGTTTGTACGAAGTTCGTCCAAAAATGGAGTGGTTGGTGTATTGTATAGTTCTAGAGATTGGATTTCACTCAAAATCCACCAAATGGCTCCTTCCACAATATTGTGGTGTTCCCCAAGATTTGGACTCAATCCGATATCGATTGGTCCTTGAAATCAGACAATTCAGGTTCGTACGAAGTTCGTTCAGAAATGGGGTGGTTGGTGTATTGTATAGTTCTAGAGATTGGATTTCACTCCAAGCCCACCAAATGACTCCTCCCACAATATTACGGTGTTCCACAAGTTTTGGACTCAATCCGATATCGATTGGTCCTTGAAATCGGACAATTCAGGTTCGTACGAAGTTCGTTCTGAAATGGGGTGGTTGGTTTATTGTATAGTTCTAGAGATTGGATTTCACTCAAAGCCCACCATGACTCCTCCGACAATATTATGATGTTCCCCAGGTTTTGGACTCAATCCGATATCGATTGGTGCACGAAATTTGATAATTCATGTTCGTACGAAGTTCGTTCTAAAATGGAGTGGTTGGTGTATTGTATAGTTCTCAGGATTGGATTTCACTCAAAATCCACCAAATGACTCCTCCCACAATATTATGATGTTCCCCAATTTATGGACACAATCCGATATCGATTGGTCAATGAAATCGGACAATTCAAGTTCGTATGAAGTTCGTTCTGAAATGGAGTGGTTGGTTTATTGTATAGTTCTAGGGGTTGGATTTCACTCAAAAGCCACCAAATGACAACTCCACAATATTGTGATGTTCCCCAAGTTTTTTACTCAATCCGACATCGATTGTTCCAGGAAATTTGACAATTCAGGTTCGTACGAAGTTCGTTCGAAAATGGAGTGGTTAGTGTATTCTATAGTTCTAGGGATTGATTTTCACTCAAAACCCACCAAATGACTCCTCCCACAATATTATGATGTTCCCCAGGTTTTGACTCAATCCGATATCGATTGGTCCACGAAATTTGACAATTCAGGTTTGTACGAAGTTCGTTCTAAAATGGGGTGGTTAGTGTATTGTATAGTTCTCGGGATTGGATTTCACTCAAAACCCACCAAATGACTCCTCCCACAATATTATGATGTTCCCCAAGTTTTGGACTCAATCCGATATTCGATTGTTCCACGAAATTTGACAATTTAGGTTCGTACGAAGTTCGTTCGAAAATGGAGTGATTGGTGTATTGTATAGTTCTGGGGATTTAATTTCACTCAAAACCCACCAAATGACTCCACCCACAATATTATGATGTTCCCCAAGTTTTGGACTCAATCCGATATTGATTGTTCCACGAAATTTGACATTTCAGGTTCGTACGAAGTTCATTCTGAAATGGAGTGGTTGGTGTATTGTATAGTTCTAGAGATTGGATTTCACTCAAAACCCACCAAATGACTCCTCCCACAATATTATGATGTTCCCCAAGTTTTGGATTCAATCCGATATCGATTAGTCCACGAAATTTGAACATTCAGGTTCCTACGAAGTTTGTTTTGAAATGGAGTGGTTGGTGTATTGTATAGTTCTAGGGATTGGATTTCACTCAAAACCCACCAAATGACTCCTGCCACAATATTATGATGTTGCCCCAGTGTTGGACTCAAACCGATATCGATTGGTCCTTGAAATCAGACAATTCCGGTTCGTACGAAGTTCGTTCTGAAATGGGCTGGTTGGCGTATTGTATACTTCTAGAGATTGGATCTCACTCAAAACCCACCAAATGACACCTCCCACAATATTTTGATGTCCCCCAAGTTTTGGACTCACTCCGATATCCATTGGTCCTTGAAATCGGACAACTCAGGTTCGTACGAAGTTCATTCTAAAATGGGGTGGTTGGTGTATTGTATAGTTCTGGAGATTGGATTTCACTCAAAACCCACCAAATGACTCCTCCCACAATATTACGTTGTTCCCCAAGTTTTGGACTCAATCCGATATCGATTGGTCCTTCAAATCGGACAACTCAAGTTCGTACGAAGTTCGTTCTGAAATGGGGTGGTTGGTGTATTGTATAGTTCTAGGGATTGGATCTCACTCAAAACCCACCGAATGACTCCTCCCACAATATTTTGATGCCCCCAAGTTTTGGACTCAATCCGATATCGATTGGTCCTTGAAATTTGACAATTCAGGTTCGTACAAAGTTCGTTCTGAAATGGGGTGATTGGTGTATTGTATAGTTCTAGAGATTGGATTTCACTCAAAACCCACCAAATGACTCCTCCCACAATATTACGATGTTCCCCAGGTTTTGGACTCAATCTCATATCGATTGGTCCACGAAATTTAACAATTCTGGTTCGTACGATGTTCGTTCTGAAATGGAGTGGTTAGTGTATTGTATAGTTCTCGGGATTGGATTTCACTCAAAACCCACCAAATGACTCCTCCCACAATATTTTGATGTTCCCCAAGTTTTGGACTCAATCCGATATCGATTGGGCCTTGAAATTGGACAATTCAAGTTCGTACGAAGTTCCTTCTGAAATTGGGTGGTTGGGGTATTAGGGATTGGATTTCCTTCAAAACCCACCAAATGACTCCTCCCACAATATTATGATGTTCCCCAAGTTTTAGACTCAATCCGATATCGATTGGTCCTTGAAATCTGACAATTCAGGTTCGTACGAAGTTCGTTCTGAAATGAGGTGGTTGGTGTGTTGTAAAGTTCTAGGGATTGGATCTCACTCAAAACCCACCGAATGACTCCTCCCACAATATTTTGATGTCCCCCAAGTTTTGGACTCAATCCGATATCGATTGGTCCTTGAAATCGGACAATTCAGGTTCGTACGAAGTTCGTTCTGAAATGGGGTGGTTGGTGTATTGTATAGTTCTAGTGATTGGATTTCACTCAAAGCCCACCAAATGACTCCTCCCACAATATTATGATGTTCCACAAGTTTTGGACTCAATCCCATATCAATTTGTCCTTGAAATCGGACAATTCAGGTTTGTACGAAGTTCGTTCTGAAATGAGGTGGTTGGTGTGTTGTAAAGTTCTAGGGATTGGATCTCACTCAAAACCCACCGAATGACTCCTCCCACAATATTTTGATGTCCCCCAAGTTTTGGACTCAATCCGATATTGATTGGTCCTTGAAATTGGACAATTCAGGTTCGTACGAAGGTCGTTCTGAAATGGGGTGGTTGGTGTATTGTATAGTTCTAGAGATTGGATTTCACTCATAACCCACCAAATGACTCCTCCCACAATATTATGACGTTCCCTAGGTTTTGGACTCAATCCGATAACTCTAGACTCTCTACCAAAAATTTTGGCAGAGTCTCCCCTGTAAATTGAACAAACCCAACAAAATTCAACCTGCATAAAAATACATAATATAATTCCCACCAGCAGCATGTTTTCAAGTGAATAAACAGTTTACAACAAAGGCCTCCGGCCTCACAAATCAAACCCTAACAGGGGCGATAACAAAGCATGTCTAAGAAATTCAATTACAACAAAAAAACAGAGTTCAAAGGAAATAACATGAAGAAAGAATCCTGCAAAGGCTCAAGGCTCGGAAGCACACGATCCGGCTTTGCTGCGGAGCTTAGTGAACTACTAGCTGGGGGGCGCAAAACAGAAAATTGTGAGTGGACAAAAATAAAAATTCAGTTTAGTGTAAACCAACGTAATATAACCCTACCGTTTAGAAAACCATGCAAGAAATCCAAATGCATCCCAAAACCATCATAATCAAGCATATATATATATATAATCAAAATCAAATACTGGATGCCAAGTCCGAAATCCATAAAGAAAGCTTTACAAACCCACCATCCAAATCTTACAATCCCACAACTAAACTCTTGAAAGCGTACCCATTGACACGACCGGCAAGGAAGTATCCTCACCGAGAAACAAGAACGAATTAATAGCTATATATATAATTATATAATATAAGATATATATATAATATAATATAACCACACCTAGTTGTATCGGGGAAACAATCCAACCGGGGGATTGTTTGACTAGTCACCATGGCAGAGTCCCAATAAACAAATTCCTCAATTCACCATGTGACTAGGGAACAAGCCGTCCAACTAGGGGACCAACTCTCAGCCAGCGCGTACCATCGATAGCCTCAAAGCCCGTACGTCTGTGACCCGTCCTACACGAGCAGACTACCCAATCAAGGGTCTACAGCAACATCCCATCAAGGATGCCCTGGGTTCCGACAATTCCAAGTATCTCAAGTTTCTGTATCCAAGTTCCAAATCCGGGGAGTACATAGGGTACTGCTTATAGCACTTCGCACTGACATTCTATACTCATCACTTTCCACAATCTCATCTCAACAACCCAAGTACCCCACATGTAAAGACCCAAACCTAAAATTCACATGTAATTAGTAATTTATTATGCGGAAAGACAATTTTGCCCTTTGACTCACTTATGAACTCAATGTTGACTTTTTGACCGAAAAGGAATTTGACAATTCCACATACACCGTTGCGTAGAGCACGACGACACGAGTTCATAGACACGAAGTAAGCTCGAATCGGAGTTTTAACGAAGAAAATACGATTAAAATATCATGAGGGGCAAAATGGTAATTAGAAAAATCAGATTTTTTTTATAAACCTCAGCTTCTCTCTCTCTCTCTCTCTCTCTCTCTCTCTCTCTCTCCCGTTGCCTTCCTCAGCCGTCACCTTCCAAGCACCATAACTTCCGCCACCGACCACCTATGCCCTTGCCGTCGGCGCCAATAGAACCAGCTCGGTTCCGTCTTCAAGCCCCGACCGCTCCCTGCTGCCAGCCGCCGCTGTAGTCGCCGGATTCCGTCCAAAAACGAGTCGGTTTTGTCAAAACTTCCAACCGCTCGTTCTCCTTCAATTCTCAACCAAATCTTTCGAGTAAAGTATGGATTCTCATCTATTTTTTGTGCTCTAGCTGATGGTTGGATAGGTTTTTATCAATTTTAGCCGTAGATTGCCCAGTTTGTAAATTGAAGTTTCAGCCGATTTTCGGCCTCTGTTTTCGGCCACTTCCAGTCACTTTTTGGGGTAGGTCCAAGAACAAAAGTGACTCCAAATGGGGTGTTTTACCTAGGATAGGAGTTTGGAGTCCTGGTTCCGAGATTTTTCGACCACCCGAAATCGCTTAAGACACCCAAATCTGCCCGCGCGTGCTGGGGCGCATGGGAGAGGGTGGTGAAGTAATTCTGTACAGTTTTGTGACCCTGGTGTCGTCACGAGCGCGTAGGATTTCGCGGATCTCAATTCGGAGTCCGTTTGAGCCCTGAACGGATTTTTCATATCGCGCGATCTTTGGGTGCAGTGTCGCCAAATCGGTGGATCACACTGAATTTTGGATATGTCGGTCTACATGATTTCAGGATTGTGTAGGATTCGACGGATTGCGAATCGGAGTCCCGGATACTCCGAAATCGCGAACCCTAGGGCTAGGGTTTAGAAATTATGCGATTACAGGATTGTGATCAATCCGACCGTCCGATTGACACCAATACCCTCGGGACATGTGTCCTAAATATATTGGACCTTTTAGCGGCATCCGGATCATATTATACCCGTGGGGTTCCGGATTGACTTTTTGGACTTTAGCGCTTTTTGAGTCCCAAGATACCGCTAAACGATCCCACGTGGAAGGAAAGCTGTTGTGGGCATAGGGATCACTTTAAATTGACGCACGTACTTTTAGGAGCCGGGGGTAGGGTTTTTGTTTTTATTTAATACTGTATTGTATTAATAGAATATTATGGTCATTGAATCAGGCACCCGGGCACCAGTTGACCCGCAGGAGGGACCTTCAAGAGGTCCAGCGAGCTCAGACTATCAGTGAGTGGACTCTTTGTTTTTATAAATGAATTTAATCAGTTCAGTTTCAATTATAAGCTGTTTTATGCTGTTAAATATTTTATGTTACATGCTGCCGAGTGAAGTTTCCTTTTAAGAATATAGGAAAAGATATTCTCGTTAATTATCAGATAAATGGCAGCAGAATTTTAAAGGTTACAGAAAGTTAATTATTCATAAGATTTTTCTTCAGAAACTTTATATTTTCTTAAACCACCTTGTACCCAGTTATTACATGTTGCCTTCGGATTATATTTGTTGCCTTCGGTTTAGTCAGCATGCTTGACAGTTGCCCCACGAGTTCCTTGGTACTCGACCTCGTGTGGAGCGAGTAATGCGGATAAAGACGGACTACGGTTCCCTGAATCCTGCGAGTTGCGGCTCAGACTGACCTCGTGTTACTGAGACCTGCGAGTATGTGTCACCCATGGTGATGCAAGGAATTGACGGATATAAGGATTTGACGGAAATAAGGGTACACCTAGGTGATAGTTTTCAACTGTTTTCAAATGTATAGTTATATACATTCATGGATTTCAGAAATAAAGAAAATAAGCTAGTTTGTATAACTGTTTTTACAGTGGGGTTAGTATGTTCATATAGTATTTTCTAAACTTTGTTTGGGTCCACTCACCCTTCTTGTTGTTTTGCGCCCCCAGGCAGTAGACGTGCACAGGAATCCACCACCGGGCCACTTCCCATCTTCCGTGCCTTTCTTTGATGTAGGATTTGTATTTTGTACAAAGATTCACTCTTTTGTAAATTTTTAGTAGTCGCTCTGATGTTTTGCCCTAGACTGAGATTTGAACTGTTAGAATGTCTTTAAACTAATGCTGGCAGTTGGTTGTATATATGTATACTTGTTGGCAGGTGAAAATGTTTTGGTATTGAGCCAATTACAAGGGAAACTCTGCCGGTTTTTCGGTAGAAGTCAACCTTGTTATTTTATCGTGTTTTTGTATAGAAGGGCAAAGAGGTCATTTGTGCCCGACATTTGCCAGGTATCGGACACGCACAGGGTCTGGCTTGGATTCCAAAGTGGGATTTGGGTCGGGTCCTGTCAACTTGGTATCAGAGCATTAGGTTTAATTTCCTGTAGACTTCGCACTTTGTGCATCCTCGTTTTCCTGAAAATCTGTTTCTTGTGACAGAAAGATGGGCCCTAAACGTGGTGGTGTCCGTAGAGGGACTAGAGAGTCGTCCCGACAGAGGGGACAAGATCCCCAGCTCGGGCAGGAGGAAGTTCCTGTTCCTGCACCGGTACCTGAACCGGTAGAGCAATCTGTTGTTGGAGGTTCGTCGGGAGCCGTACCTGCTATGCCTCCTATGCAGGGAGATCCCCACTTTCAGCAGACCTTGGAGTTGCTGACGCAGGCTTTAGCCAGGACTGGGCAGCCCAGAGATCCCTCCCTGGGATATGCTGATCAAGCGAAGAGGATAGGGGCCACTGACTTTGATGGTGATGGTACCCCAGCAGTAGCTGAGGAGTGGATTGAAAAGATGGAGCGGATCATGGAAGTCATGGCTGTTCCACAGCACAGTAGGGTTCCTTTGGCCACCTTCTTCTTGATCAAAAATGCCAGACATTGGTGGGATTCAGTCAAGAGGCGATACAGGGATCCTTTAGCTATTACATGGCAAGTCTTCAGAGCTGCATTTGACAGTCAGTATTACCCACAAGCGTACCAGAATTTGAAGATGCAAGAGTTTTTGCAGCTGGAACAGGGGATGATGACTGTATTAGAGTATGAGAAGAGGTTTCATGACCTGTCTAAGTATTGTCTTCCACTGGTGGAGGATGAAAATAAGAAGTGTCAGCTGTTCACTATGGGATTAAAGGCCTCTATCAGAGATATTGTGATCAGTCAGCGGTTGACCAATTTTGGTGATGTGGTGATGTCTGCCTCGCTGAATGAAAGCAGCCAGATGATGGCCAGACCACGGGGTGAACTTCGTAGGCAGCAGTTTGAAATAGGTGGTCCTAGCCAGGGATCATCTAAGAGAGGCAGTTACAGTTCGGGATCATCCAGTGGTTGCAGCTATGGAGGTTACCGACCTGGATTCAGCTCCAGCGGAGGTTCTAACCAAAGTAGCAGTTCTGGAAACCGCTCTGGGGGTAGTGCAAGAGGTGCTGGAAGACAGTTGCTGTCAGGATCTGGCAGGAGGAGTCGCCCCCAATGCGCTAGATGTGGTAGGTACCATTCTGGGCCTTGCCAGCAGGGTACTACTGGATGCTATTACTGTGGACAACCTGGACATTTTCGGAAGGATTGCCCGTTCCTGCAGACTAGAGAGACCACAGATGCGCCAATTCCAGGGACAGTTATGCAGGGTCGATCACAGGAGATACCACCGTTTGTGGAGGCTTCGTCCAGTGGTGGTGCCCAGACCAGTGTGGCCAGTCGAGGTAGTAGTCAGCAGAGGGGACGTGGTGGACGTTCCAGAGCCACAGGCAGAGTATATAACATGTCCCAGCAGGAAGCACATGCATCGCCTGACGTAATTACAGGTATTTTACCGGTCTTTGGCATTCCTGCTAGAGTTTTAATTGACCCTGGGGCTACGCACTCGTTTGTCACACCTAGTTTTGCCCATAATGCCAACGTTCGACTTTCGGCTCTGCAGACTGAACTGGCGATCTCAGTACCTACAGGAGAGATTTTTAGGGTAGGTACCGTGTATCGCGATAGTACAGTGATGGTGGGAAATGTGTTTTTAGAAGCAGATTTAATTCCCTTGGGCATGGTTGACTTGGATGTCATCTTAGGGATGGATTGGTTAGCCAGACATCGTGCCTCTGTAGATTGCTTCAGGAAAGAAGTTGTATTCCGTAGTCCCGGACGACCTGAAGTAATTTTTTATGGCGAACGCCGAGTGCTTCCATCTTGCCTCATTTCAGCTATGACGACAAAACGGTTGCTGCGAAAAGGGTGCTCAGGATACATAGCACATGTCATTGATACCAGAGATAATGGGCTGCGATTGGAGGATATTCCAGTCATACAGGACTTTCCAGATGTATTTCCTGAGGATCTTCCTGGATTACCTCCTCATCGGGAGATTGAGTTTGTTATTGAACTCGCTCCAGGAACAAATCCTATTTCGCAAGCACCATACAGAATGGCACCAGCAGAGTTGAGGGAGTTAAAGACGCAGTTACAGGAGCTGGTAGATAAGGGTTTCATCCGACCCAGTTTTTCTCCATGGGGTGCTCCAGTTTTATTTGTTAAGAAAAAGGATGGCACCATGAGGTTATGCGTTGACTACAGACAGCTGAACAAGATCACAGTGCGGAATAGATATCCCTTACCTCGCATTGATGACTTGTTTGATCAGCTGAAGGGTGCCAAGGTCTTTTCTAAGATTGACCTGAGGTCTGGATATCATCAGTTACGGGTTAGAGAAGAGGATGTGCCTAAAACTGCGTTTCGAACGAGGTACGGGCACTATGAGTTCCTGGTGATGCCATTTGGATTAACAAATGCGCCAGCTGCATTTATGGACCTCATGAACAGAGTGTTTCGACGTTACTTGGATCGCTTTGTGATTGTGTTCATAGATGACATTCTGGTGTATTCAAAGAGTCAGAAGGCACATATGAAGCATTTAAACCTTGTGTTGAGGACTCTGAGAAGAAGACAACTGTATGCCAAATTCAGCAAGTGTCAATTTTGGTTAGATAGAGTGAGCTTCTTGGGACACGTGATCTCTGCAGAGGGCATTTATGTTGATCCTCAAAAGATTGAAGCAGTAGTCAATTGGCTACGACCAACCAGTGTTACTGAGATACGAAGCTTTCTGGGGTTAGCCGGGTATTACCGTCGCTTCGTGGAAGGGTTCTCCACCATAGCGGCACCTCTCACCTATTTGACACGGAAAGGAGTTAAGTTTGTGTGGTCAGATAAGTGTGAAGAAAGTTTCATTGAACTCAAGACCAGGCTGACCACTGCTCCGGTTTTAGCACTTCCGGATGATAGTGGGAACTTCGTGATCTACAGTGATGCGTCTCAACAAGGACTTGGATGTGTGCTGATGCAGCATGGTAGGGTGATCGCTTATGCTTCTAGACAACTGAAGAAGCATGAGCTGAATTATCCTGTTCATGATTTGGAACTTGCTGCAGTAGTTTTTGCCTTAAAGATTTGACGGCATTATCTTTTTGGGGAAACATGCCAGATCTTTACAGATCACAAAAGCTTAAAGTATTTATTCACCCAGAAGGAATTAAATATGAGGCAAAGAAGATGGTTAGAGTTGATAAAAGATTATGACTGTACCATCGAGCATCACCCAGGAAGAGCTAATGTTGTTGCTGATGCACTCAGTAGAAAATCTTCAGGATCTATAGCTTATCTTCGAGGAAGATATTTACCATTGATGGTGGAAATGAGGAAGCTCAGAGTTGGGCTACATGTGGATAATCAGGGAGCACTGTTAGCTACTCTCCATGTGAGACCAGTGCTAGTAGAACGAATACTCGCAGCTCAATCTCAGGATCCTTTGATTTGCACACTGCGAGTAGAGGTTGCAAATGGTGACAGAACTGATTGTTCCGTAAGAAATGATGGAGCATTAATGGTAGGTAACAGGTTATATGTCCCTAATGATGAAGCTTTAAAAAGGGAGATTCTTGAGGAGGCCCATGAATCAGCGTTTGCAATGCACCCTGGAAGCACAAAAATGTACCATACTCTACGAGAGCACTACTGGTGGCCTTTTATGAAGAAAGAAATAGCAGAGTATGTCAGAAGATGCTTAATTTGTCAGCAAGTGAAAGCTGAGCGACAGAAACCATCAGGGCTATTGCAACCACTTCCAATTCCTGAGTGGAAGTGGGAGCGGATTACGATGGATTTTGTGTTCAAGCTGCCCCGAACACAAAGTAAGCATGACGGAGTATGGGTCATCGTGGATCGACTCACCAAGTCCGCTCATTTTCTGCCGGTGAGAGCAAATTATAGTTTGAACAAACTGGCAAAGATTTTTATAGATGAGATCGTGAGACTTCATGGAGTACCAGTATCCATTGTTTCAGATCGTGACCCACGGTTTACATCCCGGTTTTGGACAAAGTTAAATGAAGCTTTTGGAACCCAATTGCAGTTTAGTACTGCATTTCACCCCCAGACAGATGGTCAGTCTGAGAGGACCATTCAGACACTAGAAGATATGTTGAGAGCCTGTGCACTTCAGTTTCGGGGTGATTGGGATGAGAAGTTACCACTGATGGAGTTTGCATATAATAACAGTTATCAAGTAAGTATCGGAATGTCTCCATTTGATGCTTTGTATGGGAGACAGTGCAGAACTCCGTTCTATTGGGATGAAGTGGGTGAACATAGATTGGTCGTATCGGAGGATGTTAAATTGACCAAGAAACAAGTGCAAATCATTAGAGAACGACTCAAGACAGCCCAGGACCGACAAAAGAGCTATGCGGACAATCGAAGAAAAGATCTTCAGTTTGAAGTTGGAGACTGGGTATTTTTGAAATTATCACCTTGGAAAGGTGTAGTAAGATTTGGGAAGCGGGGGAAACTAAGTCCTCGCTATATTGGACCCTATGAGATTATAGAGCGTGTGGGTCCAGTAGCTTACAGACTTACTTTGCCTTCAGATCTAGCTCGATTGCATGATGTTTTCCACGTCTCCATGCTTCGAAAGTACATTTCCGACCCTTCCCATGTGTTAGAGGAGCAACCAGTAGAATTGGAGGCTGATTTCACTTATGTGGAGCAACCAGTTCGGATTTTGGATTGGAAGACGCAAGTGTTGCGATCGAGAGAGATTCCACTTGTGAAAGTCTTATGGAGGAGTCATACTGTAGAAGAGGCTACATGGGAACCCGAAGACCAAATGCGGGAGCAGTACCTTCACCTCTTCGAGTGACAGGTGCGTAAATTTCGAGGACGAAATTTGTATAAGGGGGGTAGGTTGTAAAGACCCAAACCTAAAATTCACATGTAATTAGTAATTTATTATGCGGAAAGACAATTTTGCCCTTTGACTCACTTATGAACTCAATGTTGACTTTTTGACCGAAAAGGAATTTGACAATTCCACATACACCGTTGCGTAGAGCACGACGACACGAGTTCATAGACACGAAGTAAGCTCGAATCGAAGTTTTAACGAAGAAAATACGATTAAAATATCACGAGGGGCAAAATGGTAATTAGAAAAATCAGATTTTTTTTATAAACCTCAGCTTCTCTCTCTCTCTCTCTCTCTCTCTCTCTCTCTCTCTCTCTCCCTCTCCCGTTGCCTTCCTCAGCCGTCACCTTCCAAGCACCATAACTTCCGCCACCGACCACCTATGCCCTTGCCGTCGGCGCCAATAGAACCAGCTCGGTTCCGTCTTCAAGCCCCGACCGCTCCCTGCTGCCAGCCGCCGCTGTAGTCGCCGGATTCCGTCCAAAAACGAGTCGGTTTTGTCAAAACTTCCAACCGCTCGTTCTCCTTCAATTCTCAACCAACTCTTTCGAGTAAGGTATGGATTCTCATCTATTTTTCGTGCTCTAGCTGATGGTTGGATAGGTTTTTATCAATTTTAGCCGTAGATTGCCCAGTTTGTAAATTGAAGTTTCAGCCAATTTTCGGCCTCTGTTTTCGGCCACTTCCAGTCACTTTTTGGGGTAGGTCCAAGAACAAAAGTGACTCCAAATGGGGTGTTTTACCTAGGATAGGAGTTTGGAGTCCTGGTTCCGAGATTTTTCGACCACCCGAAATCGCTTAAGACACCCAAATCTGCCCGCGTGTGCTGGGGCGCATGGGAGAGGGTGGTGAAGTAATTCTGTACAGTTTTGTGACCCTGGTGTCGTCACGAGCGCGTAGGATTTCGCGGATCTCGATTCGGAGTCCGTTTGAGCCCCGAACGGATTTTTCATATCGCGCGATCTTTGGGTGCAGTGTCGCCAAATCGGTGGATCACACTGAATTTTGGATATGTTGGTCTACATGATTTCAGGATTGTGTAGGATTCGACGGATTGCGAATCGGAGTCCCGGATACTCCGAAATCGCGAACCCTAGGGCTAGGGTTTAGAAATTATGCGATTACAGGATTGTGATCAATCCGACCGTCCGATTGACACCAATACCCTCGGGACATGTGTCCTAAATATATTGGACCTTTTAGCGGCATCCGGATCATATTATACCCGTGGGGTTCCGGATTGACTTTTTGGACTTTAGCGCTTTTTGAGTCCCAAGATACCGCTAAACGATCCCACGTGGAAGGAAAGCTGTTGTGGGCATAGGGATCACTTTAAATTGACGCACGTACTTTTAGGAGCCGGGGGTAGGGTTTTTGTTTTTATTTAATACTATATTGTATTAATAGAATATTATGGTCATTGAATCAGGCACCCGGGCACCAGTTGACCCGCAGGAGGGACCTTCAAGAGGTCCAGCGAGCTCAGACTATCAGTGAGTGGACTCTTTGTTTTTATAAATGAATTTAATCAGTTCAGTTTCAATTATAAGCTGTTTTATGCTGTTAAATATTTTATGTTACATGCTGCCGAGTGAAGTTTCCTTTTAAGAATATAGGAAAAGATATTCTCGTTAATTATCAGATAAATGGCAGCAGAATTTTAAAGGTTACAGAAAGTTAATTATTCATAAGATTTTTCTTCAGAAACTTTATATTTTCTTAAACCACCTTGTACCCAGTTATTACATGTTGCCTTCGGATTATATTTGTTGCCTTCGGTTTAGTCAGCATGCTTGACAGTTGCCCCACGAGTTCCTTGGTACTCGACCTCGTGTGGAGCGAGTAATGCGGATAAAGACGGACTACGGTTCCCTGAATCCTGCGAGTTGCGGCTCAGACTGACCTCGTGTTACTGAGACCTGCGAGTATGTGTCACCCATGGTGATGCAAGGAATTGACGGATATAAGGATTTGACGGAAATAAGGGTACACCTAGGTGATAGTTTTCAACTGTTTTCAAATGTATAGTTATATACATTCATTGATTTCAGAAATAAAGAAAATAAGCTAGTTTGTATAACTGTTTTTACAGTGGGGTTAGTATGTTCATATAGTATTTTCTAAACTTTGTTTGGGTCCACTCACCCTTCTTGTTGTTTTGCGCCCCCAGGCAGTAGACGTGCACAGGAATCCACCACCGGGCCACTTCCCATCTTCCGCGCCTTTCTTTGATGTAGGATTTGTATTTTGTACAAAGATTCACTCTTTTGTAAATTTTTAGTAGTCGCTCTGATGTTTTGCCCTAGACTGAGATTTGAACTGTTAGAATGTCTTTAAACTGATGCTGGCAGTTGGTTGTATATATGTATACTTGTTGGCAGGTGAAAATGTTTTGGTATTGAGCCAATTACAAGGGAAACTCTGCCGGTTTTTCGGTAGAAGTCAACCTTGTTATTTTATCGTGTTTTTGTATAGAAGGGCAAAGAGGTTATTTGTGCCCGACATTTGCCAGGTGTCGGACACGCACAGGGTCTGGCTCGGATTCCAAAGTGGGATTTGGGTCGGGTCCTGTCACCACACATAGCCAAACATATATAGAAATTCTCCAAATCCATATATACATACTCAAAATACTCAAATATGCCAAAAACTAAAAATATATCTCCAATGCATCATAAAAATAATCTCTTTCAACAATTGAATAATTAATATATCCAATATACCATTTAAAACATCATGCATAATATTTCCCATCATAAAACCATGTATAAGATTTGAAAACAAATGTCCACTCACAGATAGTCCCACGCTGCTTAACCCAGAGAGGGTCCCGCCTGCTGCGTATGCGTGGTCAAAGTACCTATTTCAGAATACGTGTACGAGATTAATACGAAGCGTTTCGAACGAGAACTTTGAATTAAATAACCTAATTTTCCAGGTTTCTAGTAAGTGTACTAGGAATGAGACGTTCTAAATTCCAACTACCCAATTCGGACAATAGAATAGCTTCTGGAGACACTCGGTCAATCGGCGGTCAAACTTCCCAATTTGGGTCAACCGGGCCCACGGGACCCACGACATCCGTTTCACAATTCAAAAGCTCCTTAAGGTTTCACAAGGTCTAAGATACCCGTCTCGCAAGTTTGGAAACGGACGGTTAGATCGCTTACGATCACACGATCGGACAGTTATCGTAAAATGTAAACTTTAAGTTATTGAATCGGAACATCCGGGGCTCCGATTTACAATCCACAAATTCCTACACAATCCTAGAAGTGTCTAGATTAACATATATTGTAATGGAGTCGATCTAATGGTCCGAACATATCGAATCCGGATAACTCCTAATATGTGAAATTCGTCCGGGGTTCGAACGTCAACCGAATTGGAATCCGAGCACACCTACGCGCTCGTGACATCAAGGGGATCGCATTGGGACAAATTTCACTCAAAACTCACCAAATTACTCGTCCAACAACATTATAATGTTCCACATGTTTGGGACTGAATCCAACATCAATTGGTGAGTGAAATTAGACAATTCAGGTTCGAACGAAGTTCGTTCTGAAATGGAGTGGTTGGTGTATTGCATAGTTCTAGTGACAGGACCCGATCCAAATTCCGCTTTGGAATCCGAGTCAGACCATGTGCGTGTCCGACACCTGGCAAATGTCGGGCACAAATGACCTATTTGCCCTTCTATATAAAAACACGATAAAAATAACAAGGTTGACTTCTACCGAAAAACCGGCAGAGTTCCCTTGTAACTGGCTCAATACCAAAATATTTACACCTGTCAAAACAAGTATACATATACAACCAACTGCCAGCATACATATATATACACATGCCAAGAGTTCAAAGCTCAGTCTAGGGCAAAACATCAGAGCGACTACTAAGAAGTTACAAAAGAGTGAATCTTTGTACAAAATACAAATCCTACATCAAAAGAAAGTCGCGGAAGATGGGAAGTGGCCCGGTGGTGGATTCCTGTGCACGTCTACTGCCTGGGGGCGGAAAACAACAAAAAGGGTGAGTGGACCCAAAAACACAGTTTAGAAAATACCATATGAACATACTAACCCCACTGTAAAAATAGTTATACAAACTAGTTTATTTTCTTTATTTCTGAAATCAATGCATGTATATAACTATACATTTGAAAACAGTTGAAAACTATCACCTTGGTGTACCCCTATTTTCGTCAAATCCTTATATCCGTCAATTCCTTGCATCACCGTGGGTGACACATACTCGCAGGTCTCAGTGACACGAAGTCAGTCCGAGCTGCAACTCGCAGGATTCAGGGAACCGTAGTCCACCTTTATTCGCATTACTCGCTCCACACGAGTTCGAGTACCAAGGAACTCGTGAGGCAACTGTCAAGCATGCTGACTAAACCGAAGGCAACAAATATAATCCGAAGGCAACATTTAATAACTGGGTACAAGGTGGTTTAAGAAAATATAAAGTTTCTGAAGCAAAACTGTTGAATAATTAACTTTCTGTAACCTTTAAAATTTTGCTGCCATTTATCTGATAATTAACGAGAATATCTGTTCCTATAAGCTTTAAAGGAAATTTCACTCGGCAGCATGCAACATAAAGTATTTTACAGAAGAAAACAGCTGATAACTAAAACTAAACTGCTTAAATTCATTTATTAAAACAAAGAGTCCACTCACTGATAGTCTGAGCTCGCTGGACCTCTTGAAGGTCCCTCCTGCGGGTCAACTGGTGCTCGGGTGCCTGATTCAATGACCATAATATTCTATTAATATAATATAGTATTAAATTAAAAACCCTACCCCCGACTCCTAAAAGTACGTGCATCAATTTAAAGTGATCCCTAGGCCCATAACAGCTTTCCTTCCACGTGGGGCAGTTTAGCGGTATCTTGGGACTCAAAAAGCGCTAAAGTCCAAAACGTCAATCTGGAACCCCACGGGTCCATGACCTCACAATACGATCCGGATGCCGCTAGAAGGTCCAATATATCTAGGACACATGTCTCGAAGGTATTGATGTCGATCGGATAGTCGGATTGATTACAATCCTGTAATCGCATAATTTCTAAACCCTAGCCCTAGGGTTCACCTTTTCGGAGTATCCGAGACTCCGATTCACGATCCGTCGAATCCTACACGTTTCTAAAATTATCCAGAACAACATATCTGAAATTGATTACGATCCAACGGCTCAATCGTATTGAACCCGATAATCGCACAATATGGAAAATCCGTTCGAGGCTCAAACGGTATCCAAATTGAGATCTGCGAATTCCTATGAGCTCGTGACAACCTAAGGATCGCATCAGAACACTGTGTCACTGCACTACACTCGCCCACGCGCCGCCGCATGCGCCAGCAGCGATGGGTGTCCAAAGCGATTACGCATCGCTGGAAAATCTCAAAACCAAGGCTCCAAACTCCTATCCTAGGTGTAACACCATATTTGGAACCACTTTCGTTCTTGGACCAACCCCAAAAACTGAACGAAAGTGGCCGAACACGAAGGCTGAAAGTCGGCCGAATTCCAATTTGAAAACTGAGCTAGCTACGGTGAAAATCAACGCAAACCTACCCGACCATCAGCTAGAGCACGGAAAATAGGTAGAAATCCATACCTTACTCGACAAATTTGGAGGAGAATTGAAGGAGAACGAACGGTTGGAAGTTTTGACAAAACGGACTCGTTTTTGGACGGAATCCGGCGACTACAGTGGCGGCTGGCAGCGGAGAGTGGTCGGGGCTTGAAGACGGAACCGAGCTGGTCCTGTTGGCACCGACGGCAGGGGCAGAGGTGGTCGGTGGCGGAAGTTGTGGACGTTTGAAGTGCGACGGCTGGAGGAAAAAAAACAGAGAGGGGGAGAGATCGCGGGGAGAGAGAAAGAGAGAGAGAGAGAGAGAGAAAGCTGAGGTTTTAATAAAATCTGATTTTTCAAAGTACCATTTTGCCCCTCGTGATATTTTACTCGTATTTTCTTCGTTAAAGCTTCGATTCGAGCTCACTTCATGTCTATGAACTCGTGTCGTCGTGCTCTACGCAAGGTGTATGTGGAATTGTCAAATTCCTTTTTGGTCAAAAAGTCAACTTTGCGTCCTCGAAATTTATGCACCTGTCACTCGAAGAGGTGAAAGTACTGCTCCCACATTTGGTCTTCGGGTTCCCATGTAGCCTCTTCTACAGTATGACTCCGCCATAAGACCTTCACAAGTGGAATCTCTCTCGATCGCAACACTTGCGTCTTCCAATCCAAAATCTGAACTGGTTGCTCCACATAAGTGAAATCAGCCTCCAACTCCACTGGTTGCTCCTCTAACACATGGGAAGGGTCGGAAATATACTTTTCGAGCATGGAGATATGGAAAACATCATGCAAGCGAGCTAGATCTGAAGGCAAAGCAAGCCTGTAAGCTACTGGTCCATGAAATCGGACAATTCTGGTTCGTACGAAGTTCGTTCTGAAATGGAGTGGTTGGTGTATTGCATAGTTTTAGCCATTGGATTTCACTCAAAACTTACCGTATGACTCATCCCACCATATTATGTTGTTCTACAAGTTTTGGGCTCAATACAATATCGATTGTTCCATGAAATTGCACAATTCAGGTTCCTACGAAATTGGTTCTGAAATTGAGTGGTTGGTGTATTGCATTGTTTTAGCCATTGGAATTCACTCAAAACTCAGAAAATGACTCCTCCTATAACATTTTGTTGTTCCCCAAGTTCTGGGCTAAATCCGATATCAATTGGTACTTGAAATAGGACAATTTTGGTTCGTACGAACTTCGTTATGAAATGGAGTGGTTGTTGTATTGTATAGTTTTAGAGATTGTATTTCATTCAAAACTCACCAAATGACCCCTCCCACAATATTATGACGTTCCCCAAGTTTTGGACTCAATCCGAGATCGATTGGTCCATGACATCGCGCAATTCAGGTTACGAAGTGTGTTCTGAAATGGACTGGTTGGTGTATTCCATAGTTTCAGCCATTGGATTTCTCTCGAAACTCACCAAATGACTCCTCCCACCATATTATGATGTTCCCCAAGTTTTGGACTCAATCCGATATCGATTGGTCCCTGAAATTGGATAATTCAGGTTCGTACGAAGTTCGTTCTGAAATGGAGTGGTTGGCGTATTGTATAGTTATAAAGGTTGAATTTCACTCAAAACCCACCAAATAACTGCTCCAACAATTTAATGAAGTTCCCCAAGTTTTGGACTCAATCCGATATCGATTGGTCCATGAAATCGGCCAATTCAGGTTCATACAAAGTTCAGTCTGAAATTGAGGGGGTTGGTGTATTGCACTGTTTTAGCCATTGGATTGCGCTCAAAACTCACCAGATGACTCCTTTCCCTATATTATGATGTTCCCCAAGTTTGGGTTCAATCCGATATCGATTGGTCCAAGAAATTGGACTATTCATGTTGGTACGAAGTTCATTCTCTAATGGAGTGGTTGGAGTAAATCATAGTTTTTGCTATTGGATTTCACCCAAAACCCACCAAATGACTCCTCCCACAATATTATGATGTTCCTCCAATATCGATTGGTCCATGAAATCGGACAATTTAGGATCGTACGAAGTTCGTTCTGAAATGGAGTGGTTGGTGTGTTGAATTGTTTTAGCCATTGGAATTCACTCAAAACTCACAAAATGACTCCTCCCACCACATTTTGCTGTTCCCTAAGTTTTGGACTCAATCCAATATCGATTGCTCCTTGAATTTGGACAATTCAGTTTCGTACGAAGTTCGTTACGAAATGGAGTGGTTGGTGTATTCCATAGTTTTAGCCATTGGATTTTGCTCAAAACTCACCAAATGACTCATCCCACCATATTATGATGTTCCCCTAGTTTTGGATTCAATCCGATATCGATTGGTCCATGAATTCGGACAATTCAAGTTTGTACGAAGTTCGTTCAAAAATGGAGTGGTTGGTGTATTGCATAGTTTTAGCCATTGGATTTCGCTCAAAACTCACCAAATGACTCTTCCGACCATATTATGATGTTCCCCTAGATTTGGGCTTAATCCGATATCGATTGGTCCAGGAAATTGGACTATTCATGTTCGTACGAAGTTCGTTATCTAATGGAGTGGTTGGTGTATTTCATAGTTTTTGCTATTGGATTTCATCCAAATCCCACCAAATGACTTCTCCCACTATATTATGATGTTCCCTAAGTTTTGCACTCAATCCGATATCGATTGGTCCTTGAAATCAGACAATTCAGGTTCGTACAAAGTTCGTTCTGAAATGGAGTGGTTGGTGTATTGTATAGTTCTAGAAATTGGATTTCACTAAAAAAACCACCAAATGACTTCTTCCACAACATTATGACGTTTCCCAAGTTTTGAACTCTATCCGATATCGATTGGTCTATGAAATTGGGCAATTGAGGTTCGTACGATGTTCATTCTAAAATGGAGTGGTTCTTGTATTCTATAGTTCTAGAGATTGGATTTCACTCAAAACTCACCAAATGACTCCTCCTACAGTATTATGATGTTCCCCAAGTTTTGGACTCAATCTGATATCAATTGGTCTATGAAATCGGACAATTCAGGTTCGTACGAAGTTCGTTCTGAAATGAAGTGGTTGGTATATTGTACAGTTCTAGAGATTGGATTTCACTCAAAAACAACCAAATGACACCTCCCATAACATTATGACGTTTCCCAACTTTTGAACTCTATTTGATATCGATTGGTCTATGAAATTGGACAATTCAGGTTCGTACGATGTCCGTTCTAAAAGGGAGTGGTGCTTGTTTTCTATAGTTCTAGAGATTGTATTTCACTCAAAACTCACCAAGTTTTGCAATTCAGGTTCGTACAAAGTTCGTTCTTACATGGAGTAGTTGGTGTATTGCATAGTGTGAGCCATTGGATTTCACTCAAAACTCACCGTATGACTCCTCCCACCATATTATGATGTTCTCCAAGTTTTGGGCTCAATCCGATATCTATTGGTCCAAGAAATTGGACTATTAATATTCATACGAAGTTCGCTCTCTAATGGAGTGGTTGGAGTATTGCATAGTTTTGGCAGTTGGATTTCACTCAAAACCCACCAAATGACTCCTCCCACAACATTATGACGTTCCCCAACTTTTAGCCTCTATCGGATATCGATTGGTCCAAGAAATTGGACAATACAGGTTCGTACAAAGTTTGTTCTTAAATGGAGTGGTTGGTGTATTGCATTGTTCTAGCCATTGGAATTCACTCAAAACTCTCAAAATGACTCCTTCCACAACATTATGATCTTCCCCAAGTTTTGGCCTCAATCTGATATCGATTGGTCTATGAAATTGGACAATTCAGGTTCGTACAAAGTTCGTTACGAAATGGAGTGGTTAGTGTATTCCATAGTTTTAGCATTTGGATTTCTCTCAAAACTAACCAAATGACTCCTCCCACCATATTATGATGTTCCCCAAGTTTTGGACTCAATTCGATATCGATTGGTCCATCAAATCGGACAGTTCAGGTTCGTACGAAGTTCGTTTTGAAATGGACTGGTTGCCGTATTGTATAGTTCTGTGTATTGGATTTCACTCAAAACCCACCAAATGACTCCTCCAACAATTTTATGATGTTCCCCAAGCTTTGGACTCAATCCGATATCGATTGGTCCAGGAAATCGGCCAATTCAGGTTCGTACGAAGTTCGTTTTGAAATTGGGTGGTTGGTGTATTGCATTGTTTTAGTCCATGGATTTCTCTAAAAACTCATCAACTGACTCCTCTCCCTATATCATGATGTTCCCCAAGTTTGGGCTCAATCCGATATCGATTGGTCCAAAAAATTGGATTATTCATGTTCGTACGAAGTTCGTTGTCTAATGGATTGGTTGGAGTATTTCATAGTTTTTGCTATTGGATTTCACCCAAAACCCACCAAATGACTCCTCCCACAATATTATGATGTTCCCCAAGTTTTGGACTCAATCCAATATCGATTGGTCCATGAAATCGGACAATTTAGGTTCGTATAGAGTTCGTTATGAAATGCAGTGCCGGTGTATTTCATAGTTCTTGAGATTGGATTCACTCAAAACTCACAAAATGACTCCTCCCACAACATTTTGTTGTTCCTCAAGTTTTGGACTCAATCCAATATCCATTGGTTCTTGAAATTGGACAATTCAGGTTCGTACGAAGTTCGTTATGAAATGGAGTGGTTGGTGTATTCCATAGTTTTAGCCATTGGTTTTCGGTCAAAACTCACCAAATGACTCCTCCCACCATATTATGATGTTCCCCTAGTTTTGGTTTCAATCCGATAGCGATTGGTCCATGAAATCGGACAATTCAGGTTCGTACGAAGTTCGTTTTGAAATAGTGTTGTTAGTGTATTGCCTGGTTTTAGCCATTGGATTTCGCTCAGAACCCACCATATTATGATGTTTCCCAACATTTGGGCTTAATCCGATATCGATTGGTCCAAGAAATTGGACTATTCATGTTCGTACGAAGTTCTTTCTCTAATGGAGTGGTTGGTGTATTTCATACTTTTTTGCTCTTGGATTTCATCAAAATCCCACCAAATGACTCCTCCCACTATATTATGATCTTCCCCAAGTTTTGGACTCAATCCGATATCAATTGGTCCTTGAAATCAGACAATTCAGGTTCGTACAAAGTTCGTTCCGAAATGGACTGGTTGGTGTATTCTATAGTTCTAGAGTTTGGATTTCACTCAAAAACCACCAAATGACTCCTCCCATAACATTAATACATTTCTCAAGTTTTGGACTCTATCCGAAATCGATTGGTCTATGAAATTGGACAATTCAGGTTCGTACGATGTTCGTTCTAAAAGGGAGTGGTCCTTGTTTTCTATAGTTCTAGAGATTGGATTTCACTCCAAACTCACCAAATGACTCCTCCCACAATATTATGATGTTTCTCAAGTTTTGGACTCAATCCGATATCGATTGGCCCATGAAATCGGACAATTCATGTTCGTACGAAGTTCATTCTGAAATGGAGTGGTTGGCGTATTGTGTAGTTCTAGAGATTGGATTTCACTCAAAAACCCCCAAATGACTCCTCCCACAACATTATGTTGTTTCCCAAGTTTGGGACTCGATTCAATATTGATTGGTCTATGAAGTTGGACAATTTAAGTTCGTACGAAGTTCATTCTAAAATGGAGTGGTTGGTGTATTCTTGTTGAGCCTATCCTTTACAACTAAAATGAGTTATTAAAAATAGCAACTTTAATTCTCGCAAGTGCACGAACAGTTTATAGTATAGCTTATGTAAATACGAGGTCGATCTCATGGAGAATGGTAACTTGGTTCCAAGTTAAATTACTTAGAATGCTGGAAAAAACAGAAAATAAAGAAACTGACTAACTAACTAAAGGCAAAGTCGAATTCAACAATGCCTCTTGCTGATTACTCAAGGTCTAGGACAGAATCCTAGCACCTTACACGCACTCGAAATGGGGAGTTTTGTTGTTGAAATGATGATATGAAAGTGAAAAGAAAGTGCTGGAAAGTAAACGTTGGCAGCAATCAACAAGTGACTCAAAGTAAAGAGAAACTAAGCAAAGTCACTAAGTAAAGAGGGCATGCGAATGTATGAAATTATGAACTTATCAATTCTATAGTTCTAGAGATTGGATTTCACTCAAAACCCACTAAATGACTCCTCCCATAATATTATGATGTTCCCCAAGTTTTGGATTCAATCCGATATTGATTGGTCCATGAAATCGGACAATCCAGGTTCGTACGAAATTCGTTCTGAAATGAAGTGGTTGGTGTATTGCATAGTTTTGGCAATTGGATTTCACTCAAAACTCACCGCATGACTCCTCCCACCACATTATGATGTTCCCCAAGTTTTAGATTCAATCCGATATCGATTGGTCTATGAAATTGGACAATTCAGGTTCGTACGAAGTTCGTTTGGACAAGTAGTGGTTGGTGCATTGCATTGTTTTAGCCATTTGAATTCACTCAAAACTCACAAAATGACTCCTCCCACAATATTATGATGTTCCCCAAGTTTTGGACTCAATCCAATATCGATTGGTCCATGAAATCGGACAATTCAGGTTCGCAGGAAGTAAGTTCTGAAATAGAGTATTTGGTGTGTTGAGTTGTTTTAGCCATTGGATTTCACTCAAAACTCATAAAATGACTCCTCCCACAACATTATGATGTTCCCCAAGTTTTGCACTTAATCCGATATCGATTGGTAAGTGAAATATGAAAGTTCAGGTTCGTACGAAGTCCGTTTTGAAGTGGAGTGGTTGGTGTATTGTATAGTTCTAGATATTGGATTTCAATCAAAACCCATCAAATGACTCCTCCCTCAATATTATGGTGTTCCCCAAGTTTTGGACTCAATTCGATATCCATTGGTCTATGAAATTGGACAATTCAGGTTCGTACAAAGTTAGTTCTGAAATGGAGATGTTGGTGTATTGCATATTTCTAGAGATTGGATTTCACTCAAAACCCACCAAATGACTCCTCCCACCATTTTATTATGTTCCCCAAGTTTTGGACTCAATCCGACATCGATTGTTCCATGAAATTGGACTATTCAAGTTCATACGAAGTTCGTTCTGAAATTGAGTGGTTGGTTTATTGTACAGTTCTAGAGACTGGATCTCACTCAAAACCCAACAAATGACTCCTTCCACTATATTATGATGTTCCCCAAGTTTTGGACTCAATTCGATATTGATTGGTCCATGAAATTGGACAATTCATGTTCGTACAAAGTTCGTTATGAAATGGGAGTGGTTGGTGCATTGCATAGTTTTAGCCATTGGATTTCACTCAAAATTCACCAAATGATTCCTCCCACCATATTATGATGTTCCCCAAGTTTTGAATTCAATCCGATATCGATTGGTCCGTTATATTGGACAATTCAGGTTCGTATGAAGTTCGTTCAGAAATGGTGTAGTTGGTGTATTGCATAGTTCTAGAGATTGGATTTCTCTTAAAACCTACCAAATGACTCCTCCCTCAACATTATGATGTTCCCGAAGCTTTGGACTCAATCCGATATCGATTGGTCTATGGAATTGGACAATTCAGGTTTGTACGATGTTCGTTCTGAAATGGAGTGGTTGGTTTATTGTACTATTTTAGACATTGAAATTCACTCAAAATTCACAAAATGACTCCGCCCACAACATTATGGTGTTCCCCAAATTTCGGACTCAATCCGATATCGATTGGCCTATGAAATTGGACAATTCAAGTTCGTACGAAGTTCATTCTGAAATAGAGTGGTTGGTATATTGTATAGTTCTAGAGATTGGATTTCACTCAAAATCCACCAAATGACTCCTCCCACAGTATTTTGATGTCCCCCATGTTTTTGACTCAATCCGATATCGATTGGTCCATGAAATCGGACAATTTAGGTTCGTACAAAGCTTGTTCTGAAATGGAATGGTTGGTGTATTATATAGTTCTAGAGATTGGATTTCACTCAAAATCCACCAAATGACTCCTCCCACAGTATTTTGATGTCCCCCAAGTTTTTGACTCAATCCGATATCGATTGGTCCATGAAATCGGACAATTTAGGTTCGTACGAAGTTCGTTCTGAAATGGAATGGTTGGTGTATTATATAGTTCTAGAGATTGGATTTCACTGAAAACCCACCAAATGACTCCTCCAATAATATTATGATGTTCCCCAAGTTTTGGACTGAATCTGATATCGATTGGTCCAAGAAATTTGACAATTCAGGTTCATACGAAGTTCGTTCTGAAATGGAGTTGTTGGTGTATTGCATAGTTTTCGTAATTGAATTTCACTTAGAACTCACCAAATGACTCCTGCCACAACATTACGTTGTTCCCCAAGTTTTGGACTCAATCCGATATCGATTCGTCCATGAAATCGAACAATTCAGGTTCGTACGAAGTTCGTTCTGAAATGGAGTGGTTGGTGTATTGTATAGTTCTAGAGGTTGGATTTCACTCAAAACCTACCAGATGACTCCTCCCACAATATTATGAAGTTCCCCAAGGTTTGGACTCAATTCGATATCGATTGGTCCACGAAATTGGACAATTTAGGTTCGTACAAAGTTCGTTCTGAAATTGAGTGGTTGGTGTAATGCATAGTTTTTAGAGATTGGATTTCGCTCAAAACTCACCAAACACTATAAGAAAAAACCCTTTACTAACTGCTAAAAAGCATCACTATAGCCATTACATGGCGGTTCCAAAAGTGTCAGGGACCCCATTGTCAGGAATGGGTGCCACCATACTTGACGCTTATTATCCCGCAAGAAATAGTGTTTCCTGACCGGTACAAAGCGTCACGAATTAGTGAAAAATCATCAACGAAAGCTTTTCTTGTCGCTGAATAAGTATCAACAAATATATTTGCTGACATTTAATAAATATTTCTTGACGGTTCTTAGCTGTCAAGAGTTGTATAACTAAAAAAAAATTAAAAATTAAAAACAAAAAAAAAGCTTCCTAGACAACTAAAATTTCAAAGAATTTAGAAGCTAAATGAATGTATTAAAAAAATAATAAGCTGAAATTTAATATCCACTAAAATAGAATATTTAGATACAAACATTCAAAAACTCATACTAATATGTCAACTATCTTGAGAAATGATATTAAAAAAATATTTTAAAAAAAATTACACTGAAAACAATACATGCTGAAATAAACCAAACTATCCAGTATAGTAAAACGTAGAACTTCTAACTTAGAAGCTTGACTTTCCATAGCACTTGTCTTTGTAGTTTAAGCCTCCATGTACACATCAATCTGCCAGTATAGGTAAGACATTAATTTAAAGAATTAAGAGATACAACCAATGAACACATCAACCTTGTCCAACACCAATAGAGTCCAATATCATTCACATATTCATTACCAAATATAAATGCCACTTCTTTTGATTCAAATGCAGAGAAGAACTTGAGAGGAAACTCCAATTTGTGTTGTTTAGAAAGTTATTAAAACTGGATGAAACTCAAATAGCTCCATCTAAAACTGGATGACCAAGAAAAAAATAATAAGCATCACCATTACCACACTCTTCAACTTACAATGGAGGAAGAGAGACTGAGCGAGGGGTGAGTGACCCACTGATAGAGCACGAACTAGCCACAGCGACAGAGAAAGAGAGGCAGAGCAAGAGTGAAAAAGAAAGAGCAAAAGAGGACAGAAATTGAAAGAGTGAGAAGGAACGAGAGAAGAGACAGAGAGAGAGCGATAATGAAAATGGAAGTGAGAGAATGAGAGTGCAACTGAGAAAGAGAGAGAGCTTTTGAAAAATTGGGGTTTCACTCGTGAAAAATCAGATCCCGCTTTTGTTTTTATTCAGGTTTGTATGAAGTTCGTTATGAAATGGAGTGGTTGGTGTTTTGCATAGTTTTAGCCATTGGATTTCACTCAAAACTCACCAAATGACTCCTCCCACCATATTATGATGTTCCCCACGTTTTGGACTCAATTCGATATCAATTGGTTCAAAAATCGGACAATTCAGGTTTGTACGACATTCGTTCTGAAATGGAGTGGTTGGTGTATATAGTTCCAGAGATTGGATTTCACTCAAAACCCACCAAAGGAGTCCTCCCACAATATTATAATGTTCCCCAAGTTTTGGACTCAATCCCAAATCGATTGGTCCACGAAATTGGACAATTAAGGTTCGTACGAAGTTCGTTATGTAATAAAGTCGTTGGTGTATTGCATAGTTTTAGCCATTGCATTTCACATAAAACTCACCAAATGACTCCTCCCACCATATTACAGTGTCCCCCAAGTTTTTGACTCAATCCGATCTCGATTGGTCAATGAAATCAGACAATTGAGATTCGTACGAAGTTCGTTCTGAAATGGAGTGGTTGGTGTATTGTATAGTTCTAGAGATTGGATTTCACTCAAAACCCACCAAATGACTCGTCCCATAATATTATGATGTTCCCCAAGTTTTGGACTCAATCTCATATCGATTGGTCCATGAGATCGGCCAATTTATGTTCGTACGAAGTTCGTTCGCTAACGGAGTGGTTGGTGTATTGCATAGTTTTGGCAATTGGATTGTACTCAAAACTCACCAAATGACTCCTCCCACAACATTATGATGTTCCCCAAGTTTGGGACTCAATCCGATATCAATTGGTCCCAGAAATTGGACAATTCCGGTTCGTACGAAGTTTGTTATGAAATGGAGTGGTTGGTGTATTGCATAGTTTTAGCCATTGGATTTCACTCAAAACTCACCAAATGACTCCTCCCACCATATTAGGTGTCCCCCAAGTTTTTGACTCAATCCGATATCACTTGGTCAATGAAATCGGACAATTCAGGTTCGTACAAAGTTCGTTATGAAATGGAGAGGTTGGTGTATTGTATAGATCTAGATATTGGATTTCACTCAAAATCCACCAAATGACTCCTCCCACAATATTGTCATGTTCCTCAAGTTTTGGATGCAATCCGATATCGATTGGTCCATGAAATTGGACAATTCAAGTTCGTATGAAGTTCGTTCTGAAATAAAGAGGTTGGTGTATTCTATAGTTCTAGAGATTGGATTTCATTCAAACCTACCAAATGACTCCTCCGAAAATATTATGATGTTCCCCAAGTTTTGGACTCAATCCGATATTGATTGGTCCATGAAATTGGACAATTAAGGTTCGTACGAAGTTCGTTATGAAATGGAATGGTTGGTGTATTGCATAGTTTTAGGCATTGGATTTCACTCAAAACTCAGCAAATGACTCCTCCCACAACATTATGATGTTCTCCAAGTATTGGACTCAATCTGATATTGATTGGTCCATGAAATCGGACAATTCAGGTTCGTACGAAGTTCGTTATGAAATGGAGTGGTTGGTGTATTGCATAGTTTAGCCATTGGATTTCACTCAAAACTCACCAAATGACTCCTCCCATCATATTACGGTGTCCCCCAAGTTCTTGACTCAAACCGATATCGATTGGCCAATGAAATCGGACAATTCAGGTTCGTACGAAGTTTGTTATGAAATGGAGTGGTTGGTGTATTGTATAGTTCTAGAGATTGGATTTCACTTAAAACCCAGCAAATGACTCCTCCCACAATATTATGATGTTCCCCAAGTTTTGTACGCAATCCGATATGGATTGGTCCATGAAATTGGACAGTTCAAGTTCGTATGAAGTGTGTTCTGAAATGAAGTGGTTGGTGTATTCTATACTTCCAAAGATTGGATTTCACTCAAAACCAACCAAATGACTCTTCCCACAATTTCATGGTGTTCCCCAAGTTTTGGATGCAATCCGATATCGATGGGTCCATGAAATTGGACAATTCAAGTTCGTACAAAGTTCGTCCTGAAATAAAGTGGTTGGTGTATTCTATAGTTCTAGAGATTGGATTTCATTCAAAACCCACCAAATGACTCCTCCGACAATATTATGATGTTCCCCAAGTTTTGTACTCAATTCGATATCGATTTGTCCTTGAAATTGGTCAACTAAGGTTCGTACGAAGTTCGTTATGAAATGGAGTGGTTGGTTTATTGCATAGTTTTAGCCATTGGATTTCACTCAAAACTCACCAAATGACTCCTCCCACCATATTATGATGTCCCCCAAGTTTTGGAGTCATTCCGATATCGATTGGTCCATGAAATCGGACAATTCAGATTCGTACGAAGTTTGTTCTAAAATGGAGTGGTTCGTGAATTGCATAATATTTGGAATTGGATTTCTCAAAACTCACAAAATGACTTCTCCCACAACATTATGAAGTTCCCCAAGTTTTGGACTCAATCGGATATCGATTGGTCCATCAAAATCGGACAATTCCGGTTCGTATGAAGTTCGTCATGAAATGATGGGGTTGGTGTATTGCATTATTTTAACCATTAGATTTCACCCAACACACATCAAATGAATCCTCCCACAATATGATGATGTTCACCAAGTTTTGGACTCAATCCGATATCGATTGGTCCTTGAAATTGGACAATTAAGGTTCGTACGAAGTTCGTTCTGAAATGGAGTGGTTGGTGTATTGCATAGTTTGAGACATTGGATTTCACTCAAAATACACCAAATGACTCCTCCCACTATATTATGATATTCCCCAAGTTTTGGACTTAATCCGTTATCGGTTGTTCCATGAAATCGTACAATTCAAGTTCGTACGAAGTTCGTTTTGAAATGGAGTGGCTGGTGTATTGCACTGTTTTAGCCACTGGATTTCAGACTCAATCCGATATCGATTGGTCCACGAAATAGGACAATTCAAATTCGTACGAAGTTCATTCTGAAATGGAGTGGTTGGTGTATTGCAATGTTTTAGCCATTGGAATTCACTCAAAACTGAAAAATGACTCCTCCCACAACATTATGATGTTCCCCAAGTTTTGGACTCAAGTCGATATCGATTGGTCCATCAAATCGGACAATTCAGGTTCGTACGAAGTTCGTTCTGAAATGATGTGGTCGGTGTATTGCATAGTTTTAGTGATTGGATTTCGCTGAAAACTCACCATATGACTCCTCCCACCATATTATGATGTTCCCCTAGTTTTGGACTCAATCTCATATCGATTGGTCCATGTAATTGGACAATTCAGGTTCGTACGAAGTTCGTTCTGAAATGGAGTGGTTGGTGTATTGTATAGTTCTAGAGATTGGATTTCACTAAAAACCACCAAATGACACCTCCCACAATATTATGATGTTCCCCAAGTTTTGAACTCAATCCGATATAGATTGGTCCATGAAATTGGACAATTCAGGTTCATACGAGGTTCGTTCTGAATTGGAGTGGTTGATGGATTACATAGTTTTAGTGATTGGATTTCGCTCAAAACTCACCATATGACTCCTCCCACCATATTATGATATTCCCCAAGTTTTGGGCTCAATCAGATTTTGATTGGTCCAAGAAATTGGACTATTCATGTTCGTACGAAGTTCGTTCTCTACTAGAGTGGTTGGTGTATTATATAGTTCTAGAGATCGGATTTCACTCAAACCCCACGAAATGACTCGTCCCACAATATTATGTCGTTCCCGAAGTTTTGGACTCAATCCGATATCGATTGGGCCATGAAATCGAACAATTTAGGTTCGTGCGATGTTCGTTATGAAATGGAGTGGTTGGTGTATTGCATAGTTTTAGCAATTGGATTTCGCTCAAAACTCACCATACGACTCCTCCCACCATAATATGATGTTCCCCAAGTTTTAGGCTCAATCAGATATTAATTGGTCCAAGAAATTGGACTATTTATGTTCATACGAAGTTCGTTCTCCATTGGAGTGGTTGGTGTATTAAATTGTTCTGGAGATTGGATTTCACTCATTACCCACCGAATGACTACTCCCACAATATT
Organism: Prunus persica; assembly: GCF_000346465.2. NCBI lineage: Eukaryota > Viridiplantae > Streptophyta > Magnoliopsida > Rosales > Rosaceae > Prunus > Prunus persica. The sequence goes on from NC_034014.1 coordinate 16,351,619, forward strand.
ATGATGTTCCCCAGGTTTTGGACTCAATCGTATATCGATTATTCCACGAAATTGGACTATTCATGTTCGTACGAAATTCGTTCTCTAATGGAGTGGTTGGTGTATTTCTTAGTTTTTACTATTGTATTTCACCCAAGAGCACCCCAAATGACTCCTCCCATTATATGATGATGTCGCCCAAGTTTTAGACTCAATCCGATATCGATTGGTCCATGAAATTGGACAATTCAGGTTCGTACGAAGTTCATTCTGAAATGGAGTGGTTGGTGTATTGTATAGTTCTAGAGATTTGATTTTACTCAAAACCCACCAAATGACTTCTCCCACAATATTATGATGTTCCACAAGTTTTCGACTAAATCCGATATCAATTGGTCGATGAAATGGGACAATTCAGGTTCGTACGAAGTTCATTCTAAAATGGAGTGGTTGGTGTATTATATAGTTCTAGAGATTGGATTTCACTCAAAACCCACCGAATGAATCCTCCCACTATATTACGATCTTCCTCATGTTTTCGACTCAATCCCATATCGATTGGCCCACAAAATTGGACAATTCAGGTTTGTATAAAGTTCGTTCTGAAATAGAGTGGTTGGTGTACTGCATAGTTCTAGAGATTGGATTTCACTTAAAACCTACCAAATGACTCCTTATTCAACATTATGATTTTTCCCAAGTTCTGAACTCAATCCGATATCGATTGGTCCATGAAATCGGACAATTCAGTTCGTACGAAGTTCATTTTGGAATGGGATGATTGGTGTATTGCATTGTTTAGCCATTGGATTTCACTCAAAACTCACAAATGACTACTCCCACAACATTATGATGTTCCCCAAGTTTTGGACTCATCCGATATCGATTGGTCCACGAAATTCGACAATTCAGGTTCGTACAAACCTGTGCTCTAGAATAGAGAGGTTGGTTATTGCGAAGTTTACTCATTGGATTTCGCTCAAAACTCACCATATGACTCCTCCCACTATATTATGATGTTCCTCAAGTTTTGGACTCAATCCGATATCGATTGGTTCAAGAAATTGGACTATTCATTTTCGAACGAAGTTCGTTCTCTAATGGAGTGGTTGGTGTATTATATAGTTCTAGTGATTGGATTTCACTCAAAACCCCCCAAATTATGCCTCCCACAATCTTATGATATTCCCCAAGTTTTGGACTCAATCCGATATCTATTGGTCCTTGAAATTGGAAAATTCAGGTTCGTACGAAGTTCGTTCTGAAATGGAGTGGTTGGTGTATTGTATAGTTCTAGAGATTGTATTTCACTCAAAATCCACCAAATGACCCTTCCCATTATATTATGACATTCCCCAACTCAATCCGATATCGATTGGTCCACGAAATCGAACAATTCACGTTCGTATGAACTGTGTTCTGAAATGGAGAGGTTGGTGTATTGCTTAGTTTTACTCATTGGATTTAGCTCAAAACTCACCATATGACTCCTCCTACCATATTATGATGTTCCCCAAGTTTTGGGCTCTATTCGATGTCAATTGGTCCAAGAAATTGGACTATTCATTTTCGTACGAAGTTCGTTCTCTAATAGAGTGGTTGATGTATTGCATAATTTTGGCAATTGGATTTCACTCAAAACTCACCAAATGACTCCTGCCACAACATTATGACGTTCCCCAAGTTTTGGACTCAATACGATATCTTTTGGTGCA
>NC_034014.1:16353539-16430209 GCF_000346465.2 Prunus persica
TATAGTTCGTCCCAAAGTTTCGTATCTAATATCGACACGATGGTCACCGAAATTGACATTCATTTTCCCTCCCACTTTTGTTCTAAAAGGAGTGGTAGTGTATTGCTAGTTTGGAGATTGGTTTCACTCCAAACCCCACCAATGACTCCTCCCACAATATTTGATGTTCCCCAAGTTTGGACTCAAATCCGATATCGATTGGTGCACGAAATTTGACAAATTCAGGTTCGTACGAAGTTTGTTATGAAATGCAGTGGTTGGTATATTATATAGTTCAACAGATTTGATTCACTCAAAACCCACCAAATGACTCCTCCCATAATATTATTATATTCCCCAAGTTTTGGACCCAATCCGATATCGATTGGTCCATGAAATTGGACAATTCAGGTTCGTACGATGTTTGAGACTCAATCCGACATCAATTGGTCCATGAAATTGGACAATTCCGGTTCGTACGAAGTTCGTTATGAAATGGAGTGGTTGGTGTATTGCATAGTTTTAGACATTGAATTTCGTTCAAAACTCACCATATGACTCCACCCACCATATTATGATGTTCACCAAGTTTTTAGCCCAATCCGATATTGATTGGTTAATGAAATTGAACTGTTCGTGTTCGTACGAAGTTCGTTCTCTAATGGATTGGTTGGTGTATTGTATAGTTTTGGCAATTGGATTTCACTTAAAAATCAACAACTATATTATGATGTTCCCCAAGTTTTGGACTCAGTCCGATATCGATTGGTCCATGAAATTGGACAATTCAGGTTCGTACGAAGTTCGTTCAGAAATGAAGTGGTTGATGTATTGTATAGTTATAGAGATTGGATTTCATTCAAAACTCACCAAATGACTCGTCCCACAACATTATGATGTTCCCCAAGTTTGGGATTCAATCAGACATGAATTGGTCCAAGAAATTGGGCAATTCAGGTTGGTACGAAGTTCATTCTGAAATGGAGTGGTTGGTGTATTGCATAGTTTTAGCCATTGGATTTCGCTCAAAACTCATCATATGACTCCTCCGACCATATTATGATGATCTCCAAGTTTTGGGCTCAATCCGGTATCGATTGGTCCAAGAAATTATACTATTCATGTTCGTGCGAAGTTCGTTATGAAATGGAGTGGTTGGTGTGTTGCATAGTTGTGGAAATTGTATTTCGCTCAAAACCCACCAAATGACTCCTCCCACTATATTATGTTGTTCCCCAAGTTTTGGACTCAATCCGATATCGATTGGCCCAAGAAATTGGACAATTAAGGTTCGTGTGAAGTTCCTTTTGAAATGGAGCGGTTGGTGTATTGCTTAGTTCTAGAGATTGGATTTCACTCAAAACCCACCAAATGACACCTCCCGCCATATTATGATGTTCCCCAAGTTTTGGACTTAATTCGATATCAATTGGTCCATGGAATTGGAAAATTCTGGTTCGTATGAAGTTCGTTCTGAAATGGAGTGGTTGGTGTATTGGATAGTTCTAGAGATTTTATTTCACTCAAAACCCACCAAATGACTCCTCCAACAATATGATGATGTTCCCCAAGTTTGGGACTCAATCCGATATCGATTGGTCCATGAAATTGGACAATTCAGGTTCGTACGAAGTTTGCTCTGAAATGGAGTGGTTGGTGTATTGCCTAGTTTTAGCCATTGGATTTCACTCAAAACTCACCATATGACTCCTCCCACCATATTATGACGTTCTCCATGTTTTGGACTCAATCCGATATCGATTTGTCCTTGAAATTGGACAATTCAGGTTTGTACGAAATTCGTTCTGAAATGGAGTGATTTTTGTATTGCATAGTTTTAGCCATTGGATTTCGCTCAAAACTCACCATATAACTCCACCCACCATATTATGATGTTCCCCAAGTTTTGAGCCTAATCCGATATTGATTGGTTAATGAAATTGAACTATTCGTGTTCTTACGAAGTTCGTTCTCTAATGGAGTGGTTGGTGTTTTGCATAGGTTTCGCTATTGAATTTCACTCAAAACCCACCAAATGACTCTTCCCACAATATTATGATGTTCCCAAAGTTTTGGACTCAATCCGATATCGATTGGTCCATGAAATCGGATAATTCAGGTTCGTACGATGTTCGTTCTGAAAATGAGTGGTTAATGTATTGCATAGTTTTAGCCATTGGGTTTCGCTTAAAACGTACCAAATGAATCCTCCAACTATATTATGATGTTCCTCAAGTTTTGGACTCAATCAGATCTCAATTGGTCCATGAAATTGGACTATTCAGGTTCGTATGAAGTTCGTTATGAAATGGAGTGGTTGGTGTAGTGCATTGTTATAGAGATTGGATTTCACTGAAAACTCACCAAATGACTCGTCCCACAACATTATGAAGTTCCCCAAGTTTGGGACTGAATCCGACATTGATTGGTCCATGAAATTGGACAATTTAGGTTCGTATGAAGTTCGTTCTGAAATGGAGTGGTTGGTTTATTGCAAACTTTTAGCGATTGGATTTCACTCAAAACTCACCGTATGACTCCTCCCACCATATTATGATGATCCCCAAGTTTGGTACTCAATCCGACATCGATTGTTCTATGAAATTGGACAATTCAGGTTCGTACGAAGTTTGTTCTGAATGGAGTGGTTGGTGTGTTGTATAGTTGTAGCCATTGGATTTCAATCAAAAGTCACTATGACTCCTCCCACCATATTATGCTGTTCTCCAAGTTTTGGGCTCAATCCGGTATCGATTGGTCCAAGAAATTATACTATTCATGTTCGTGCGAAGTTCGTTATGAAATGGAGTGGTTAGTGTTTTACATAGTTATAGCCATTGGATTTCACTCAACAGTCACCGTATGAATCCTCCCACAACATTATGATGATCCCCAAGTTTTGGACTCAATCCGATATCGATTGGTCCATGAAATTGGACAATTCAGGTTCATACGAAGTTCGTTCTGAAATGGAGTGGTTGGTGTATTGTATAGTTCTATAGATTAGATTTCACTCAAAAATCACCAAATGACTCCTACAATATTATGATGTTCCCCAAGTTTTGGACTCAATCCGATATCGATTGGTCCTTGAAATCGGACAATTCAGGTTCGTACGAAGTTCGTTCTGAAATGGGGTGATTGGTGTATTTTATAGTTCTAGAGATTGGATTTCACTCAAAACTCACCAAATGACTCCTCCCACCACATTATGATGATCCCCAAGTTTTGGACTCAATCCGATATCGATTGGTCCATGAAATTGGACAATTCAGGTTCGTACGAAGTTCGTTCTGAAATGGGGTGGTTGATGTATTGTATAGTTCTATAGATTGGATTTCACTCAAAAATCACCAAATGACTCCCACAATATTATAATGTTCCCCAAGTTTTGGACTCAATCCGATATCGATTGGTCCTTGAAATCGGACAATTCAGGTTCATACGAAGTTCGTTCTGAAATGGGGTGATTGGTGTATTGTATAGTTCTAGAGATTGGATTTCACTCAAAACCCACCAAATGACTCCTCCCACAGTGCTATGATGTTCCCCAAGTTTTGGACTCAATCCGATATCGATTGGTCCACGAAATTTCACAATTCAGATTCGTACGACGTTTGTTCTAAAACGCAGCGGTTGGTGTATTGTATAGTTCTAGGGATTCGATTTCACTGAAAACACACCAAATGACTCCCCCCACAATATTACGATATTCCCCAAGTTTTGGACTCAATCCAATATCGATTGGTCCATGAGATCGGCCAATTCAGGTTTCTATGAACTGTTTTCTGAAATGGAGTGGTTGGTGTATTGTATAGTTCTAGAGATTGGATTTCACTCAAAACCCACCAACGGACTCCTCCCACAATATGATGATGTTCCCCAAGTTTTGGACTCAATCTGATATCGATTGGTCTTTGAAATCGGATAATTCAGGTTCGTACGAAGTTCGTTCTAAAATGGGGTGATTTGTGTATTGTATAGTTCTAGAGATTGGATTTCACTCAAAACCCACCAAATGACTCCTCCCACAATGCTATGATGTTCCCCACGTTTTGGACTCAATCCGATATCGATTGGTCCACGAAATTTGAGAATTCAGGTTCGTACGAAGTTTGTTCTAAAATGGAGTAGTTGGTGTATTGTATAGTTCTAGAGATTGGATTTGACTCAAAACCCACCAAATGACTTCTCCCACAATAGTATGAAGTTCCCCAAGTTTTGAAATCAATCCGATATCGATTGGTCAATGAAATCGGACAATTCAGGTTCGTACGAAGTTCGTTCTGAAATGGGGTGGTTGGTGTATTGTATAGTTCTAGAGATTGGATTTCACCAAAACCCACCAAATGACTCCTACCACAATACAATGATGTTCCCCAAGTTTTGGACTCAATCCCATATCGATTGTTCCACGAAATTTGACAGTTCAGGTTCGTACGAAGTTCGTTTTGAAATGGAGTGGTTGGTGCATTGTATAGTTCTAGGGATTGGATTTCAGTCAACACACACCAAATGACTCCTCCCACAGTATTATGTTGTTCCCCAAATTTTGGACTCAATCCGATATCTATTGGTCCATGAAATCGGCCAATTCAGGTTCGTGTGAACTGTGTTAGGAAATGGAGTGGTTGGTGTATTCTATAGTTCTAGAGATTGGATTTCACTCAAAAATCAACAAATGACTCCCCCCACAGTATTATGATGTTCCCCAAGTTTTGGACTCTATCCGATATCAATTGGTCCACGAAATTTGACAATTTAGGTTCTTACGAAGTACTTTCGAAATGGAGTGGTTGGTGTCTTGTATAGTTCTTGGGATTGGATTTCACTCAAATCCCACCACCTGACTCCTCCCACAATATTTTGATGTTCCCCAAGTTTTGGACTCAATCTAATATCGATTGGTCTATGAAGTTGGACAATTGAGGTTCGTACGAAGTACGTTCTGAAGTGCAGTGGTTGGTGTATTGCATGGTTCTATGGATTGGATTTCACTCAAAACCCACCAAATGACTCCTCCCACTATATTATGATGTTCCCCAAATTTTGGAATCAAACCGATATCGATTGGTCCATGAAATTGGACAATTCAGGTTCGTACGAAGTTCATTCTGAAATGGAGTGGTTGGTGTATTGTATAGTTCTAGAGATTTGATTTTACTCAAAACCCACCAAATGACTTCTCCCACAATATTATGATGTTCCACAAGTTTTCGACTAAATCCGATATCAATTGGTCTATGAAATGGGACAATTCAGGTTCGTACAAAGTTCGTTCTAAAATGGAGTGGTTGGTGTATTATATAGTTCTAGAGATTGGATTTCACTCAAAACCCACCGAATGAATCCTCCCACTATATTACGATCTTCCTCATGTTTTCGACTCAATCCCATATCGATTGACCCACAAAATTGGACAATTCAGGTTTGTATAAAGTTCATTCTGAAATAGAGTGGTTGGTGTACTGCATAGTTCTAGAGATTGGATTTCACTTAAAACCTACCAAATGACTCCTTATTCAACATTATGATTTTCCCCAAGTTCTGGACTCAATCCGATATCGACTGGTCCATGAAATCGGACAATTCAGGTTCGTACGAAGTTCATTTTGGAATGGGATGGTTGGTGTATTGCATTGTTTAGCCATTGGATTTCACTCAAAACTCACAAAATGACTACTCCCACAACATTATGATGTTCCCCAAGTTGTGGACTCAATCCGGTATCGATTGGTCCATGAAATCGAACAATTCACGTTCATACGAACCGTGCTCTAGAATAGAGAGGTTGGTTTATTGCGAAGTTTTACTCATTGGATTTCGCTCAAAACTCACCATATGACTCCTCCCACTATATTATGATGTTCCTCAAGTTTTGGACTCAATCCGATATCGATTGGTTCAAGAAATTGGACTATTCATTTTCGAACGAAGTTCGTTCTCTAATGGAGTGGTTGGTGTATTATATAGTTCTAGTGATTGGATTTCACTCAAAACCCCCCAAATTATGCCTCCCACAATCTTATGATATTCCCCAAGTTTTGGACTCAATCCGATATCTATTGGTCCTTGAAATTGGAAAATTCAGGTTCGTACGAAGTTCGTTCTGAAATGGAGTGGTTGGTGTATTGTATAGTTCTAGAGATTGTATTTCACTCAAAATCCACCAAATGACCCTTCCCATTATATTATGACATTCCCCAACTCAATCCGATATCGATTGGTCCACGAAATCGAACAATTCACGTTCGTATGAACTGTGTTCTGAAATGGAGAGGTTGGTGTATTGCTTAGTTTTACTCATTGGATTTAGCTCAAAACTCACCATATGACTCCTCCTACCATATTATGATGTTCCCCAAGTTTTGGGCTCTATTCGATGTCAATTGGTCCAAGAAATTGGACTATTCATTTTCGTACGAAGTTCGTTCTCTAATAGAGTGGTTGATGTATTGCATAATTTTGGCAATTGGATTTCACTCAAAACTCACCAAATGACTCCTGCCACAACATTATGACGTTCCCCAAGTTTTGGACTCAATACGATATCTTTTGGTGCATGAAATCGGACAATTCAGGTTTGTACGAAGTTCGTTCTGAAATGGAGTGGTTGGTGTACTGCATAGTTTTGGAAATTGGATTTCACTCAAAACCCACCAAATGCCTCCTCCCACAATATTATGATGTTCCCTAAGTTTTGGACTCAATCTGTTATCGATCGGTCCATGAAATCGGACAATTCAGGTTCGTACGAAGTTCGTTCTGAAATTTAGCGGTTGGTGTATTGTATAGTTCGAGAGATTGGATTTCACTCAAAACCCGCGAAATGACTCCTCCCACAATATTATGATGTTCTGAAATGGAGTGGTTGGTGTATTGTATAGTTGTCGAGATTGGATTTCACTCAAAATCCACCAAATGACTCCTCCCACAATATTATGGTGTTCCCAAGTTTTGGACTCAATCCGATATCGATTGGTCCTTGTAATGGGACAATTCAGGTTTGTACGAAGTTCGTTCTGAAATGGAGTGGTTGGTGTATTGTACAGTTCTAGAGAATGGATTTCACTCAAAATCCACCAACTGACTACTCCCACAATATTATGATGTTCCCCAAGTTTTGGACTCAATCCGATATCGATTGTTCCTTGTAATCGGACAATTCAGGTTCGTACAAAATTCGTTCTGAAATGGTGTGGCTGAGGTATTGTATAGTTTTAGAGATTGGATTTCACTCAAAAATCACCAGATGACTCCTCGCACAATATTTTGATGTTCCCCAAGTTTTGGACTCATTCCGATATTGATTGGTCACCGAAATTTGACAATTTAGGTTCGTACAAAGTTCGTTATGAAATGGAGTGGTTGGTGTATTGTATAGTTGTTGGGATTGGATTTCACTCAAAACCAACCAAACGATTCGTCCCACAATATTATGATGTTCCCCAAGTTTTGGACTCAATCCGATATCGATTGGTCCTTGAAATCGGACAATTCATGTTCCTACGAAGTTCTTTCTGAAATGGGGTGGTTGGTGTATTGTATAGTTCTAGGGATTGGATTTCGTTCAAAACCCACCAAATGACAATTTCCACAATGTTATGATGTTCCGCAAGTTTTGGACTCAATCCGATATCTATTGGTCCTTCAAATCGGACAATTTAGGTTCAGACGAAGTTCGTTTGGAAATGGGGTGGTTGGTGTATTGTATAGTTCTAGAGATTGGATTTCACTCAAAACCCTCCAAATGACTCGTCCCACAATATTATAATGTTCCCCAAGTTTTGGACTCAATCCGTGACCGATTGGACCACGAAATTTGACAATTCAGGTTCGTACGAAGTTCGTTCTGAAATGGAGTGGTTGGTGTACTGTATAGTTCTAGGGATTGGATTTCACTCAAAACCCTCCAAATGACTCGTCCCACAATATTATAATGTTCCCCAAGTTTTGGACTCAATCCGTGACCTATTGGACCACGAAATTTGACAATTCAGGTTCGTACGAAGTTCGTTCTGAAATGGAGTGGTTAGTGTACTGTATAGTTCTAGGGATGGGATTTCACTCAAAACCCACCAAATGACTCCTCCCACAATATTATGATGTTCCCCAAGTTTTGGACTCAATCTGATATCGATTGGTCCATGAAATCTGACAATTCAGGTTCGTACGAAATTCGTTCTAAAATGGAGTGGGTGGTGTATTGCATAGTTCTAGGGATTGAATTTCGCTCAAAACCCACCAAATGACAACTCCCACAATATTATGATGTTCCCCAAGTTTTGGACGCAATCCGATGTCGATTCATCCTTGAAATCGGACAATTCAGGTTCGTACGAAGTTCGTTCTGAAATGTGGTGGTTGGTGTATTGTATAGTTTAGAGATTGGATTTCTCTCAAAACCCACCAAATGACTCCTCCTACAATATTACGATGTTATCCAGGTTTTGTACTCAATCCGATATCGATTGGTCCACGAAGTTTAACAATTCAGGTTCTTACGAAGTTCATTCTGAAATGGAGTGGTTGGTGTATTGTATAGTTCTAGGGATTGGATTTCACTCAAACCCCACCAAATGAATTCTCCCACAATATCATGTTGTTCCCCATGTTTTGGACTCAATCTGATATCGATTGGTCCTTGAAATCGGACAATTCAGGTTCTTACGAAGTTCGTTCTGAAATGAAGCGGTTGGTGTATTGTATAGTTCTAGTGATTGGGTTTCACTCGAAAATCACCAAATGACTCCTCCCACATTATTATGATGTTCCCCAAGTTTTGGACACAATCCGATATCGATTGGTCAATCAAATCGGACAATTCACGTTCGTACGAACTTTGTTCTGGAATGGAGTGGTTGGTTTATTGTACAGTTCTAGGGATTGGACTTCACTCAAAACTCACAAAATGACTTCTCCCGCAATATTATGATGTTCCCCAAGTTTTGGACTCAATTCGATATCGATTTGTCCATGAAATCGGACAATTCAAGTTCGTACGAAGTTCATTCTGAAACGAGGTGGTTGGTGTATAGTTTAGTTCTAGACATTGGATTTCAATCAAAACCCACCAAATGACTCCTCCCACAATATTATGATGTTCCCCAAGTTTTGGACTCAATCCGATATCGATTGGTCCAGGAAATTTGACAATTCAGGTTCGTACGAAGTTCGTTCTAAAATGTAGTGGTTGGTGTATTGTATCGTTCTAGGGATTGGATTTCACTCAAAACCCACCAAATGACTCATCCCACAATATTATGATGTTTTGGACTCAATCCGATATCGATTGGTCCATGAAATCAGACAATTCCGGTTCGTACGAAGTTCGTCCTGAAATGGAGTGGTTGGTTTATTGTATAGTTCTAGGGATTGGATTTCACTCAAAACCCAACAAATGACAACTCCCACAATATTATGATGCTCCCCAAGTTTTGGATTCAATCCGATATCGATTGGTCCTTGAAATCGGACAATTCAAGTTAGTACGAAGTTCGTTCTGAAATGGGGTGGTCGGTGTATAGTTTAGTTCTAGGCATTGGATTGCACTCAAAACCCACCAAGTGACTCCTCCGACAATATTATGATGTTCCCCAAGTTTTGGACTCAATCCTATATCAATTGGTCGACGAAATTTGACAATTCAGGTTCGTACGAAGTTCGTTCTGAAATGGAGTGGTTGGTGTATTGTACAGTTGTCGAGATTGGATTTCACTCAAAATCCACCAAATGACTCCTCCCACAATATTATGGTGTTCCCAAGTTTTGGACTCAATCCGATATCGATTGGTCCTTGTAATGGGACAATTCAGGTTTGTACGAAGTTCGTTCTGAAATGGAGTGGTTGGTGCATTGTACAGTTCTAGAGAATGTATTTCACTCAAAATCCACCAACTGACTACTCCCACAATATTATGATGTTCCCCAAGTTTTGGACTCAATCCGATATCGATTGTTCCTTGTAATCGGACAATTCAGGTTCGTACGAAATTCATTCTGAAATGGTGTGGCTTAGGTATTGTATAGTTTTAGAGATTGGATTTCACTCAAAAATCACCAGATGACTCCTCGCACAATATTTTGATGTTCCCCAAGTTTTGGACTCATTCCAATATAGATTGGTCACCGAAATTTGACAATTCAGGTTCGTACAAAGTTCGTTCTGAAATAGAGTGGTTGGTGTATTGTATAGTTCTTGGGATTGGATTTCACTCAAAACCCACCAAACGATTCGTCCCACAATATTATGATGTTCCCCATGTTTTGGACTCAATCCGATATCGATTGGTCCTTGAAATCGGACAATTCATGTTCCTACGAAGTTCGTTCTGAAACGAGGTGGTTGGTGTATAGTTTAGTTCTAGACATTGGATTTCAATCAAAACCCACCAAATGACAACTTCCACAATGTTATGATGTTCCGCAAGTCTGGGACTCAATATGATATCGATTGGTCCTTCAAATCGGACAATTCAGGTTCGGACGAAGTTCGTTCTGAAATGGGGTGGTTGGTGTATTGTATAGTTCTAGAGATTGGATTTCACTCCAAACCCTCCAAATGACTCGCCCCACAATATTATGGTGTTCCCCAAGTTTTGGACTCAATCCGTGACCGATTGGACCACGAAATTTGACAATTCAGGTTCGTACGAAGTTCGTTCTAAAATAGAGTGGGTGGTGTATTGTATAGTTCTAGGGATTGAATTTCGCTCAAAACCCACCAAATGACAACTCGCACAATATTATAATGTTCCCCAAGTTTTGGACACAATCCGATGTCGATTCAACCTTGAAATCGGACAATTCAGGTTCGTACGAAGTTCGTTCTGAAATGGGGTGGTTGGTGTATTGTATAGTTCTAGAGATTGGATTTCTTTCAAAACCCACCAAATGACTCCTCCTACAATATTATGATGTTCCCCAGATTTTGGACTCAATCCGATATCGATTGGTCCACGAAATTTAACAATTCAGGTTCTTACGAAGTTCGTTCTGAAATGGAGTGGTTGGTGTATTATGTAGTTCTAGGGATTGAATTTCACTCAAAACCCACCAAATGAATCCTCCCACAATATCATGATGTTCCCCAAGTTTTGGACTCAATCCGATATCGATTGGTCCTTGAAATCGGACAATTCAGGTTCTTACGAAGTTCGTTCTGAAATGGAGTGGTTGGTGTATTGTATAGTGCTTCAGATTGGATTTCACTCAAAACCCACGAAATGACTCCGCCCACAATATTATGATGTTCCCCAGGTTTTGGACTCAATCCGATATTGATTGGTCCACGAAATTTAACAATTCAGGTTCATACGAAGTTCGTTCTGAAAAGGAGTGGTTGGTGTATTGTATAGTTCTAGGCATTGGATTTCACTCAAAACCCACCAAATGAATCCTCCTACAATATTATGATGTTCACCAAGTTTTGGACTCAATCCAATATCGACTGGTCCTTGAAATTGAACAATTCAGTTTCGTACGAAGTTCGTTTTGATATGGACTAATTGGTGTATTGTATAGTGGTACAGATTGGATTTCACTGAAAACCCACCAAATGACTCCTCCCATAATATTATGATGTTCCCGAAGTTTTGGACACAATCCGATATCCATTGGTCAATGAAATCGGACAATTCAAGTTCGTACGAAGTTCGTTCTGAAATGGAGTGGTTGGTGTATTGTAACGTTCTAGATATTGGATTTCACTCAAAATCCACCAAATGACTCCTCCCACAATATTATGATGTTCCCCAAGTTTTGTACTCAATCTGATATCGATTATTCCTTGTAATCGGACAATTGAAGTTCGTTATGAAATGGAGTGGCTGATGTATTGTATAGTTCTAGAGATTGGATTTCACTCAAAAATCACCAAATGACTCCTCCCACAATATTATGATGTTGCCGAAGTTTTGGACTCAATGAGATTTCGATTGGTCCATGAAATCAGACAATTCATGTTCGTACGAAGTTCGTTCTGAAATGAAGTGGTTAGTGTATTGCATAGTTCTAGAGATTGGATTTCACTGAAAACCCACCAAATGACTCCTCCCACAATATTATGATGTTCCCGAAGTTTTGGACACAATCCGATATCCATTGGTCAATGAAATCGGACAATTCAAGTTCGTACGAAGTTCGTTCTGAAATGGAGTGGTTGGTGTATTGTATAGTTCTAGATATTGGATTTCACTCAAAATCCACCAAATGACTCCTCCCACAATATTATGATGTTCCCCAAGTTTTGGACTCAATCTGATATCGATTATTCCTTGTAATCGGACAATTCAAGTTCGTTCTAAAGTGCAGTGGCTGATGTATTGTATAGTTCTAGAGATTGGATTTCACTCAAAAATCACCAAATGACTCCTCCCACAATATTATGATGTTGCCGAAGTTTTGGACTCAATCCGATTTCGATTGGTCCATGAAATTAGACAATTCGGGTTCATACGAAGTTCGTTCTGAAATGGAGTGGTTGGTGTATTGTATAGTTCTAGGGATTGGATTTCACTCAAAACCCACCAAATGACAAATCCCACAATATCATGATGTTGCCCAAGTTTTGGACTCAATCCGATATCGATTGGTCCATGAAATGAGACAATTCAGTTTCGTACGAAGTTCGTTCCGAAATGGAGTGGTTGGTGTATTGTATAGTTCTAGAGATTGGATTTCACTCAAAACCCACCAAATGGCTCCTCCCTTAATATTATGATGTTCCCCAAGTTTTGGACTCAATCCCATATCTTTTGGTCAATGAAATCGGACAATTCAGGTTTTGACGAAGTTCGTTCTGAAATGGAGTGGTTGGTTTATTGTATAGTTCTAGGGATTGGATTTCACTCAAAACCCACCAAATGACTCCTCCCACAATATTACTATGTTCCCCAAGTTTTGGACTCTATCCGATATCGATTGGTCCTTGAAATCGGAGAATTCAGGTTCGTACGAAGTTCGTTCTGAAATGGAGTGGTTGGTTTATTGTATAGTTCTAGGAATTGGGTTTCACTCAAAACCCGCCAAATGACAACTCCCACAATATTATGATGTTCCCCAAGTTTTGGACTCAATCCGATATCGATTTGTCCATGAAATATTACAATTCAAGTTCGTTCTGAAATAGGGTGTTTGGTGTATTGTATAGTTCTAGAGATTGGATTTCACTCAAAAACCACGAACTGACTCCTCCCACAATATTATGACGTTCCGCAAGTTTTGGACTGCATCCCTTATCGATTGGTCCATGAAATCGGGCTATTCAGGTTCGTACGAAGTTCGTTATGAAATGGAGTGGTTGTTGTATTGCATAGTTCTACGGATTGGATTTCACTCAAAACCCACCAAATGACAACTCCCACTATATTATGATGTTCCCCAAGTTTTGGACTCACTCCGATATCGATTGGTCCATGAAATCGGACAATTCAGGTTCGCACGAAGTTCGTCCTAAAATGGGGTGGTTGGTGTATTGTATAGTTCTAGAGATTGGATTTCACTCAAAACCCACCAAATGACTCCTCCCACAAATTATGATGGTCCCCTAGTTTTGGACTCAATCCAATATCGATTGGTCCATCAAATCGGCCAATTCCGGTTCCTGCGAACTGTGTTCTGAAATGAAGTGGTTGGTTTATTGTGTAGTTTTAGAGATTGGATTTCACTTAAAATCCACCAAATGACTCCTCCCACAATATTATGATGTTCCCCAAGTTTTGGACTCAATTCGATATCGATTGGTCCATGAAATCGGACAATTCATGTTCATACAAAGTTCGTTCTGAAATGGAGTGGTTGGTGTATTGTATAGGTCTAGGGATTGGATTTCACTCAAACCCTCCAAATGACAACTCCCACAACATTATGATGTTCCCCAAGTTTTGGACTCAGTCCGGTATCGATTGGTCCATTAAATCGGCCAATTCAGGTTCGTGCAAACTGTGTTCTGAAATGGAGTGGTTGGTGTATTGTATAGTTCTAGGGATTGGATTTTACTCAAAATCCACCAAATGACTCCTCCCACAATATTATGATGTTCCCCAAGTTTTGGACTCAATCCGATATCGATCGGTCCATGAAATCAGACAAGTCAGGTTCGTACGAAGTCCGTTCTGAAATGGTGTGGTTGATGTATTGTATAGTTCTAGGGATTGGATTTCACTCAAACCCACCAAATGACAACTCCCACAATATTATGATGTTCCCCTAGTTTTGGACTCAATCCGATATCGATTGGTCAATGAAATCGGACAATTCAAGTTCGTACGAAGTTCGTTCTGAAATGGGGTGGTTGGTGTATTGTATAGTTCTAGGGAGTGGATTTCAATCAAAACCCACCACATGACTCCTCCCACCTTATTATGATGTTCAACAAGTTTTGGACTCAATCCGATATTGATTGGTCCATGAAATAGGACAATTCAGGTTTGTACGAAGTTCGTTCTGAAATGGAGTGGTTGGTGTATTGCATAATTTTAGCCACTGGATTTCACTCAAAATTCACCACATGACTCCACCCAACATATAATCATGTTCCCCATGTTTTGGACTCAATTCGGTAACGACTGGTCCATGAAATCGGAAAATTCAGGTTCATACGAATGTCGTTCTGAAATGTAGTGGTTTGTGTGTATTGCATGGTTTTAGCCATTGGATTTCATTGAAAATTCACAAAATGACTCCTCCCACAACATTCTGACATTCCCCAAGTTTTGGACTAAAGTCGATATCGATTGGTCCAATAAATTGGACAATTCAAGTTTGCACGAAATTCGTTATGAAACGGAGTGGTTGGTGTATTGCATAGTTTTAGCCATTGGATTTCACTCAAAAGTCACTGAATGAGTCCTCCCACCGTATTATGATGTTCCCCCAGTTTTGGACTCCATCCGATATCGATTGGTCCATGAAATCTGACAATTCAGGTTTGTACGAAGTTCATTCTGAAATGGAGTGGTTGGTGTATTGCATTATTTTAGCCATTGGATTTTACTGAAAACTCACAAAACGACTCCTCCCACAACATTATGTTGTTCCCCAAGTTTTGGGCTCAATCTGATATCGATTGGTCCATCAAATTGGACTATTCACGTTCGTATGAAGTTCGTTCACTAACAGAGTGGTCGATGTATTTCAGAGATTTTGCAATTGGATTTCACTCAAAACTCGTCAAATGACTCTTCCCACCATATTATGATGTTCCAAAAGTTTTGGACTCAATCCGATATCGATTGATTCATGAAATTAAACAATTTAGGTTCGTAAGAAGTTCGTTCTAAAATGGAGTGGTTGGTGTATTGCATAGTTCTAGAGAATGGATTTCACTCGAAACCCACCAAATAACCCTCCCCACTATATTATGATGTTCCCTAAGTTTTCGAATCAATCCGATATCGAATGGTCCATGAAATTGGACAATTTAGGTTCGTACGAAGTGCGTTATGAAATGAAATGGTTGCTGTATTGTGTAGTTCTAGAAATTGGATTTCGCTCAACACCCACCAAATGACAACTCCCACAATATTATGATGTTCCCCAAGTTTTGGACTTAATCCGGTATCGATTCGTCAATAAAATCGGACAATTCAAGTTCGTACGAAGTTCATTCTCAAATGGGGTGGATGGTGTATTGTATAGTTCTAGATATTGGATTTCACTCAAAACCCACCAAATGACTCCTCCCCCAATATTATGATGTTCCCCAAGTTTTGGACTCAACCCGATATGGATTGGTCCTTGTAATCGAACAATTCATGTTCGTACGAAGTTCGTTCTGAAATAGAGTGGCTGATGTATTGTATAGTTCTAGAGATTGGATTTCACTCAAAAATCACCAAATGAATCCTCCCAAAATATTATGATGTTCCCCAAGTTTTGGACTCAATCCGATATTGATTGGTCCATCAGAGAATTCAGGTTCAGACGAAGTTCGTTCTGAAACGGATTGGTTGGTGTATTGTATAGTTCTAGGGATTGGGTTTCACTCCAAACCCACCAAATCACAACTCCCGCAATATTATGATGTTCCTCAAGTTTTGGACTCAATCCGATATCGATTGGTCCATGAAATATTACAATTCAAGTTCGTACGAAGTTCGTACTGAAATGGGGTGTTTGGTGTATTGTGTAGTTCTAGAGATTGAATTTCACTGAAAAATCACAAACTGACTCCTCCCACAATATTATGACGTTCCCCAAGTTTTGGACTCAACCCATATCGATTGGTCCATGAAATTGGACAATTCACGTTCGTACGAAGTTCGTTCTGAAATGGAGTGGTTGTTGTATTGTATAGTTCTACAGATTGGATTTCACTCAAAACCCACCAAATGACAACTCCCACAATATTATGATGTTCCCCAAGTTTTGGACTCAATCCGATATCGATTGGTCCTTGAAATCGGACAATTCAGGTTCGTACGAAGTTCGTTCTGAAATGGAATGGTTGGTGTATTGTATAGTTCTAGAGATTGCATTTCACTCAAAACTCACCAAATGGCTCCTCCCACAATATTATGATGTTCCCCAAGTTTTGGAATCAATCCGATATCGATTGGTCAATGAAATCGGACAATTCAGGTTTGTACGAAGTTCGTTCTGAAATGGAGTGGTTGGTTTATTGTATAGTTCTAGGGATTGGATTTCACTCAAAACCCACCAAATGACTCCTCCAACAATATTACGTTGTTCCCCAAGTTTTGGACTTAATCCGATATCGATTGGTCGTAGATATTTGCGGCACAAACAGATCTTCGTCGCGCGTTTCGTGTCAACACATTTTGCGCGACAAACACTTTTGCCGCGCAAATCCTTTTTGAGCGATGAAAGTGTTCGTCGCGCAAGAATAAATTATATATAATTAAAAAATGAAACAATTTTATTTTCGTAATATATAAATTTGCACGACGAGAAAAATTTCGTCGTGCAAAAGTAACATATATAATTATTATTTAATTTTAATATTAGTTTTTATTTTATTTTATAAATAAAATAAATTTGATTTTTTTTTGGGTAATAAAATGAAATTCCAATAAATAATTTTAAAAAAAATTGTAAAGAACATATTTCTTATATAAAATAAATGTATACTGCAAGACAAATATTTAAAAAATAATTATGAAAATAAAAAAACTAATCAAATAATGTTCCAAAATCTACATTATCGTCTGGCACATGCGGTTCAGAGGTCTGGGGGTCTACAAGGGCCGTCGTCTGGGGGGATGTTCGGGATGGACGGGCTTGGAGGTCAGTGCATCAAAATGGGGGACTAGAATGCCGGACTGTGCGAGGGACTGCAGAATGACCGACATCTGACTCTGAAGAGTGGCCACCTGTGCTGTCAAAGCAGTGACCTGACTGTTTGACTGCGCTGATGAACGGGGTCTGGGTTCCCTTCGCCTGGCATTCCCCATCCCTCGACAATATGTCCTCGGTCTCCTCCGGAGAGTTTGATCAAATGTCTCCGTCAAGATCTGAAACTCAGCATCCTGTGGAGGATCCACAGACTCGATCGGAGTATCGGGAGGAAGTTGGGAGGCGGACTCCTGAAGAACCAACTGGCTCTTCTCCACCATCGTCGTCTGTTTAACATAACATAAAATATAAATTAAAACATTCATATAATAACCTTTAAACTTGAATGCGTAACATAATAATTAAAATTAAATAATACTCACATGAAGGGACTCGGCCAACTCATTCCCAGGTCGAACATAAACGTCGCCAAAGACGTCGATCTCTGGAAATTTGGACCCCCCTAAATTGAACAAGAGAAGAAAAATATTAGTACGAAAACCATTCTTTATGAATAATTAAAAATTAAAAATTAAATAAAAATTATTTTATTATTACCTGCCGCCGTGCATCCATCCTATAGGAGAAGGGTCTGGAACCGGAATGATGGAGAAGAGTCTTCTTCTTCCTATTGCCCTTATTGACTTTGACTTTATTCTGTTATACAAAAAATAAAACGTATTAGTTGAAATTGAAATTAAATATAAAACATTAAAAAAGAACATTAATAAGAAAAATATAATAAATTTGAAATTCATATTACAAATTACCACAAAAGCGAGCGCCTGAAAATGAGCGCAGAGCCACGCCCAACTATCCTCCCACCCCTCAAGCTCCTTCAGGCAACCCTCCTGAAGAGCGACTTCTGGATCATCAAATGCCTCAAAATAGTGGTGCAAGTCGCTCTTCCACTGTTTGTACCTCTCAGAGAAGAGTCTGTTGACGTATGCCAACGACTCGTCATCCAAGTCCTCCAAGTTGTAGTTCGTCTGCAATAAATTAATTACATACATTTAAATAATAGAAATATAAAATTTGAAAGAAAAAAGAATTAAAAGGCCTACATACCGACAACTGGCCGCGAACCTCCGTCTTGCTCTCGTCAGACATCACCTTCCAAGACTTCCATTTCATCGGGCAATGGCTCCGAATGACATGACCAATGTTCTGGCCCAAGGAGCTATGCAACTCTGCCGTCGGTGCAGCCCGATGTCGCTCGTTGTATCCGATGTTGATATGACTGTTGGTCACCCGGGTGACCTTCGCCGTCTTCAACTACCGACACGGCCCTCGGGTGTTCTTCTTGGCTGCAAAGAAAGATGACATTAATGTTAAATAAATAACAAATTTAACTATAAAATACACACACACAAATAAAAACCAAAACAAAAATAAAAACAAAAATATAAATAACTGGAGTTTAAGGATATCTATACCTGGCTGTGACCCCGACGCATCAGTGGATGTGGTGTCGGTGGTGCTGGCTGGCCGATGACGCCGTCTGGCGCTAACAGGCTGTGCCACTGATGAAGCTGATGAAGCAGGTGCCTGGGACCCCGCGGGACCAACTGCCAAGTGGTCCATCAGTGCTGGCGCAGTGGCAGCAGATGTCGGCTGAGCCTGGGGCTCCGAACTTTGCGTAGTCGTCACCGCCCTACGACGTCTAATTAGGTCTGACATCTGCACAATTTCATTAATACACGTATAAATTAATAAAATATACGAATATTTGAAAGCACATACAATTTTATTAAGATTCTTGACCTCGGGTTTGCGAGTTTGGAGTATCCGGGACTCCGATCCACGATCTGTCGAATTCTAGAGGATCTTAGAAATACAAGGTACACCATACGTGAGTTTGAGTTCGATCCAACAGTCCGAACATAACAAACCCGGAAATCGCACAACAGGCAAAATTCGTTCGAGACTCAAACGGTAACCAAATTCCAATCTGAAAACACCTACGCGCTCGTGACAAATAGGGGATTGCACTGGGACCCAATGCAATGTGCTACAGTACCCCACGCGCCACCACACGCGCCGGCATTGCGTGTGTGTCCAAAGCGATACCAATCGCCGGAAATTTCTAAAAACTAAGGGCCAAGGTTCCTACCCTAGGTTCAAAACATCAATTGGAGCCACTTTTGTTCGGACCTACCCCGAAAAACGGCCAGAAGTGGCCGTAATTGAAATTCAAAAATCGGCCGAAACTTGGGGTTTTGAAATCGACTGACCTATTGCAACAATTACATAAATCCTACCCAACCATCAGCTAAAGCATCTAAAATAGGACAGAAACCATACCTCAATTGTCGGATTTGGTCGCCGGAGGAGAGAGAACGACGGCGGCGGAGATTCGGTGAAAACTGAGGAAATAACGGCGGTTGGCTCGACGGTGACGGCGGGGAACCTCCGGGGTACCAGCGTTGTGGCGGCGCCGTCCAAAATGCACTGGGGTAGGGGCTGAGCTGACGACGGAGAGAGAGAAAGAGAGTTAGGGCAGAAAAGTGAAGCTGGGGAAGATGGAGGGTATCGCGTCATTTCTGCAATTTTATTCGAGTTTGCACGACGAAGAACCAAAAGCGTCGCGTAAAATATTTTAATTGACACTTGCGCGATGACATAATTATAACCTCCGTCGCACAATATTGTAAATCCCAAATTTCGGTATCAGGGTAGTTTTTGCGCGACGCACAGTATCATATATTCGTCGCGCAATGTTGTCAATCCGCCAAAATTTTGGGACTTAGGGTTAAGCGGGAGAGATTGAAAACTTTGCGCGACTCTTCCCTTGTTTCGTTGCGCAATGTTGTCAATCTGCCAAAATTTTGGGACTGAGGGTTTAGCGGGCGAGTTTGCAAACTTTGCGCGGTGCTGCCCTTGTTTCGTCGTGCAATGTTGTCAATCCGCCAAAATTTTGGGACTTAGGGTTTAGCGGGAGAGATTGAAAACTTTGCGCGACGCTGCACGTCTTTCGTCGCGCAAATCCTATTTCTGTAAACTCTCAAAAATTTTTGCCTAAGTGTCCGAGGGGGTTGCTGAGATTGCGCGATGAAGAACTTTGATTTCGTCGCGCAAATCCTGTTTCTGTAAACTCTCAAACTTTTTTGGCTAAGTGTCCGAGGAGGAAAACTGTGAAAGGGGGCTGCTGAGATTGCGAGACGAAGAACCCTTTTTTCGTCGCGCAAATCCTGTTTCTATAAACTCTTAAATTTTTTTGGCTAAGTGTCCGAGGAGGAAGAGGGTGAAAGGGGGTGGCTGAGATTGCGATATGACGTGTTGCGGTTTCGTCGCGCAAGACTGTTGTTTGCAAGCTTTGTGCGACCAACAAAACCTGTTCGTCGCGCACACTCTAAACCCTAAACCCTAAACCGCGGAAACCATAAACACGAAACTAGTTTTAATGATCCAACCGGCAAACTTGTTTTTTTATATTTCGAGATCGTATATGCCGAAAATCTGACAAAACAAACGTTAGGAAATCAAGTAACGGTGCAAAACTTTTCGACGGTTCTAAATGAAAAGTCATGATTTAACGGTTATTTTAACTCCAATTTTGATGATTTTTTACAGCTACTTTTCTTGAACCTATATGAATACAATTACTGAATTTGATCTTCAATTTAAGATGTTTACACTAGGGTGATACCACATAATCTTATGTTATACTTAACAAAAGTATAAGTAAACTATTCATTGTTGGTGAATATATGGTTTTGATGGCATACGCATTCTATGAAAGTAGTGTCAATAATCCAGCCGTCAAACGTGTTTTGTTTATAATTCGAGATCTTAGGCCCCAAAAATCAGAAAAAAAAACATTCAGAGATCAAGTATCGGGACAAAACTTTTGAACGGTTATAAATAAAAAGTCATGATTTAACGGTTATTTTAACTCCGATTTTGATGATTTTTTACAGCTACACTCCATGACCCTATATGAATACAATGAACCAACTCGATCGTCAATTTCGAATATATATGTGTATATAACATATATTATAAAAGAATATATATTTGCGCAACGAGAAACATTCTTCGTCGCGCAAAATTCCATCGCGCGACGGATAAGAATTTGTCGCACAATGTTTTAACTTTACGCGAAGACTGTGTTCTCGAACGCGCAAACTTTGCGCAATGAGGGTTTCTTAGTCGCGCAAAATTGCATCGCGTGACGGATAATAATTTGTCGCGCAATTTTTTAACTTTGCGCGACGACTATTTACTGGGTCGCGCAAACTTTGCGCAACGAGGTGATCTTCGTCGCGCAAGGGTTTTCATTGTTGAAAAATGTTTGGTGTCAATAATTTTCAAACTTTGTATGAAAATGGTTTGGATATATTTATTTATCAATGTTTTATATAACAAATGTTTTATCATTTTCATTTTGTAAACGTGTTTTGTCAAAAAAAAAATTAAAAAATTAATATTAAAAGGGTTTGGATATATTGATTTACCAATGTTTTATAACTAAATTTATTTTAATAATGTTTCAGTTGTCCACATATATAAGGTTTGGATATAACAACTACATATATTCAAACTTTTGTATTATACAAAGTCTATACACTAGCGTAATAAAATTACAAAAAATTTAATTATTCATCATCTGAACTATAGTAACTTTCGTTATCGTCGCTATCATCACTTTCGGTCTCCCAATCCTCCTCCTCCTCCTCTATAACTACATCATCTGTGTTGCTCGGGTCCACTGCAACATCGAATCTTGGAAGATCCCCGAGGTCAATTGTAATTGACTAAATTGGTATTTCGATTGAAGACACTCCTTGTATTTGAAACGGTTCTTGTATAACATGTGTATCTCGAAGTGTTTCCGCATTATTTTCCATTGAAGATTCTAAACGTTGGTCAGCCACATTGTCGACGTCGTTGTCAGTTGGGTCTAGTTCTGGTATAGCATACACGTTCCTATGATCCATCTTCTGAACAACTTTCCAACTGCTCCCAGCTTTAGGGTCATCTAGATACACAATTTGTGTTGCTATGTTTGCCAAAATGTAAGGGTCGTCACCATACCAAGTTCTGTTAATGTTCACAGACAGTAAGCCATGGTTGATTTTAACACGTCCCGGCCTATTTGGGTTGCTATCAAACCATCGACACTTAAACATGATCACTTGGTATCGATCTTTGTAAAGCAATTGAACGACAGTTGTGAGTTTGCCATAAAAATCAATGTTCGTACTTTCGCCTCTACCTGGGACATGGACACCGCTGTTTTGTGTACACAACTTGTCATCTCGTGCAGCCCCCAAAAATTTGACGCCGTTAATATAACAACCCGAAAACAATTCAGCGCGAATTGGGCCGAACGCCAAGTTATATACTTAATATAATACAAAATTAAGTGGGGGAATTCGATGATTTCAACTTATTCGCCTAATATAATACAAAATCATTCACATGTTAGTCTGACAAAATTAAATACTACAATTTATATTTGTCAAATACAAAACACTTATAACTTACATAATCCAAAAACCATTGTTGAAACAATTCATGATGTTTCTGGGCAACTAAATGTGATGGATGTTCTCGCGCCATCATCTCTTCATGCTCATCTAAGTATGCCATTATCTCATCACAATTGTTCAGTACGAACCAATGCGCTACCTCCATGTCATTTCTAGAAAACGACTCTCCTCGTCCAGGATCTCCAAAGGGTCGTGCGCTTTGGGCAAAAACAGAAAGTTTTTCCTTTCTCATACCTCCGTCGTTATTGCGTTGAGGACGATTGAAAGCCATCTCCACATCTTTTAAATACATTCCACAGAAAGTAAGCGACTCATATTGAACTCACGCCTCTATAATTGATCCTTCGGGCTTCGCCCTGTTGCGTACACTTTTTTTCAACTCTCCGAGAAGCCTGTCAAAATAAAACGATATGATACAAATTAGCAAGTCTGTGATAATAATGCGTACACAAACGATAAGGATTATATACCTTTCTATTAGATACATCCAGCGATAGTTGACAAAACCAGCAAGCAATGCCTCTTCTGGCAAGTGAACCATCACGTGCATCATACTTGTGAAGAATGTTGGAGGAAATATCATCTCAAACTTGCATAGGACTTGGACAATGTCATGGCGCAACTGAAACATGTTTGTCTTTCGCAATGTTTTTGCCATCAGTTGGGAAAAAAATCTGGACAACAACATGATTGGCTTCACAACATCTTCCGACAATGGATGTCGAATACCCACAGGAAGTAGGCGTTACATAAACACATGGCAGTCATGGCTCTTCAGTCCAGTAAATTTACCCCCATCAATATTCACGCAACGTGCGATATTAGAAGCATACCCATCAGGAAACTTTACAGACGATACAAACTTTAGAAACTCTTTTTTGTCATTCGGTTTCATAGAAAAGAATGGAAGATCCCTTCTAGCTTTATCACTGTCCCTGTTCATCCATAAACCCCTTCGTATGCCCATTCTTTCCAAATCAAGACGGGCTTTGATTGTGTCCTTTGTCTTGCCCTCGATATCTAGAATCATGCCCACCAATGTGTCAAATACATTTTTCTCAACATGCATCACATCTAGATTGTGCCTCAATTTGAGTTTCGACCAATATGGGAGCTCGAAAAACATAGGCTTGTGAGTCCAGTTCATATGTGTAGAAGGTCTGGTCCGATGACCAAGGTAACAAACTTTTCCCGCATGCCAACCAGAAGTTACATCTTCCTTGCATATAGGACATGCCATATAACCCTTTGTGCTTTACCCAGAAACCATTGCATATGCTGGAAAATCATTCACAGTCCACATAACTGCTGCCTGCAAAGTGAACATCTTCCCAGTTGATTTATCGTACGTGCGAACCTCGACTCATTGCATATAAGGCATGTCTCCAACGTTTCATGCTCCTTGTAGAATAACATGCAATTATTTTTGCAAGCATGAATTTTTTCATAACCCAATCCAAGACCATTCAACACCTTCTGCGCGTGTTTATGGTCTTTCGGCAAACAATTGTCCATCGGAAGCATTCTCTTGAAAACTCCCAAAAAGTAATCGAAACACAGGTTCGACATACGATACTTTATTTTTCCGTGCATTAGCTCAACAATGGCCGTGAGAACGGAAAAGCTCTCGCACCCCGGGTATAGCTTTTGATTGGCATTTTTTAATAGTTTTCATATTGTTCAAACTCTGCGCTATCTATTAGTGTAGGCACGTCATCTTCCCTTTCGTGATTGATGTTGGTTGATACAAATGGAAAAGCATCCTGTATAATATCCATGACTTGATCATTAGGATCCACAATAGGTTCAGCACTGTCCATTCTTGTGGCATTTGAAGACGAAGCATGGTCTAATTGTTCCCCATGAAGGTTCCAAATGCTATATGTCTCAATCATTCCATTCCTTACTAAATGAAATCCAACATTTTCAATTGTCTCCCACAACGTGTTATTACACCTCCTACAAGGACATCGGATTCTAGTTGCACCCGGGTTGTGTCTACGTGCAAACTCAATAAAATCCTCGATCCCATCCAAGTATTTGTCTGCACATCCATTCGGGTTCTGTATTCACCTTCTGCTCATAATTCCTGAAACCACAATCACAACATAACAATCACAACAACTTCATACGAAGTTATAATGTCACCTTATACCTCCGGTAAGGGCCCTATCCCATTCGAGAATGCATAGTCCTGTTACGTAACCTACGGCTACATGAGATTAGATTTCGACATGAATAAATTTCGGCAGCATCTCGATACAGTTCTTGAGGTGGGCATAGGTATAAATACCTACGTACCACCCGAAGAACGTACCGAGATGACACCGAAATCTCCACAATAGAAACCTAATCCTGTAGCCGTAGATTACGTGACAACACTATGCATTACCAAACTGTCCAAATAGTGGGACAATTCAAGAATTAATTGGACGCAGTCATGCTTTACACATCCATGTACGAAATCCAACTAATCTCGAACGGGAAACTAAATGTTACAAAACATACAAATAAAACTACGAAGTTAATTTCAATTAACTTCGTACATCACAACACATTGTGCTACGTCACGCACAATTTAACAACATAATATAAATATAACTTCACAAAAAAATATACACATAACAAATTAACTTTAACATTTTTAATATATAAAACGAATAAAATACCTTATCAATCGTTCTCCACAAATTGCTAATTACAAATATCCCTAACGAGAACAAAATTAATAGCGTTAGTACGAATTTACATTAATACTTATAAACTAACGATACAAAATACTTACCCAATCAACGTACTGAATTTCCAGCAGAGGCAGCAATAGAGAGGTTGAGAGAGACGCAGAGGCAGAAAGGAAATTTGTTTCCTTTCTGCCTCTGCAATGGCATAATTCGGATATGAAGAAGAAGGACTTTGCGCAACGAAACATATATTTCGTCGCGCAAAATACCGTCGGGAAAAACCATTTTTCCGTCGCACAAAATGTGTTTTTCCGTCGCGCAAAAACTTGCCAACAAAACAACTTTTGCGCGACGCAAGAAATTTTCGTCGCAAAAACATTCGTCGCGCAAATTCTAGATATCGTCACGCAAAAACAAAATTCCGTCGCGCAAGAATGTACCGACATCTTCTATGAAACCTAATTCGTCGCGCAAACAAAAATATCCCCCTCCATTATTTTGGTGCCTAACCTTTACGCGACGAAGTTTCAGATCGTCGCACTAGGTTTTCTTACGCGACGATTGCTCTTGCCGCGCAAGTGTTTGGCGCCAAAAAAAAACCCGGGTGTTTTTTCGCTCACTAAGAGAGTTTGTGCTTCGAAAATTTTGGTCGCGCAAGTTTTCACTTTTTTGGGCGACGAAACTTTTTTTCCGTCGCTTTATTGCATTTTGCGCGATGAATTTTGATTCGTCGAGCAAAAGCTTGTCGCGCAAATAGAAAAACGTAGTACTGACTCCTCCCACAATATTACGATGTTCCCCAAGTTTTGGACTCAATCAGATATCGATTGGTCCTTGAAATCAAACAATTCTGGTTCGTACGAAGTTTGTTCTGAAATGGGGTGGTTGTGTATTGTATTGTTCTAGAGATTGGATTTCCCTCAAAACCCACCAAATGACACATCCCACAATATTATGAAGTTCCATAAGTTTTGGACTCAATCCGATATCGATTGGTCCATGAAATCAGACAATTCATGTTCATACGAAGTTCATTCTGAAATGGAGTGGTTGGTGTATTGTATAGTTCTAGGGATTGGATTTCACACAAAACCCACCAAATGACAACTCCCACAATATTATGATGTTCCCCAAGTTTTGGACTCAATCCGATATCGATTGGTCCATGAAATCAGACAATTCAGGTTCGTACGAAGTTCGTTCTGAAATGGAGACGTTAGTGTATTGTATAGTTCTAGAGATTGGATTTCACTCAAAACCCACCAAATGGCTCCTCCCGCAATATTATGGTGTTCCCCAAGTTTTGGACTCAATCCGATATCGATTGGTCAATGAAATCGGACAATTTAGGTTCGTACGAAGTTCGTTCTGAAATGGGGTGGTTGGTTTATCGTATAGTTCTAGGGATTGGATTTCACTGAAAACCCACCAAATGACTCATCCCACAATATTACTATGTTCCCCAAGTTCTGGACTCAATCTGATATCGATTGGTCCTTGAAATCGGAGAATTCAGGTTCGTACGAAGTTCGTTATGAAATGGAATAGTTGGTTTATTGTATAGTTCTAGAGATTGGATTTCACTCAAAACCCACCAAAATGGCTCCTCCCGCAATATTATGATGTTCCCCAAGTTTTGGACTCAATCTGATATCGATTGGTCAATGAAATCGGACAATTCAGGTTCGTACAAAGTTCGTTCTGAAATGGAGTGGTCGGTTTATTGTATAGTTCTAGGGATTGGATTTCACTCAAAACCCACCAAATGGCTCCGTCCGCAATATTTTGATGTTCCCCAGTTTTGGACTCAATCCGATATCGATTGGTCAATGAAATCGGACAATTCAGGTTCGTACGAAGTTCGTTCTGAGTGGAGTGGTTGGTTTATTGTACAGTTCCAGGGATTGGATTTCACTCAAAACCCACCAAATGACTCCTCCCACAATATTACTCTGTTGCCCAAGTTTTGGACTCAATCCGATATCGATTGGTCCATGAAATCAGACAATTCATGTTCATACGAAGTTCGTTCTGAAATGGAGTGGTTGGTGTATTGTATAGTTCTAGGGATTGGATTTCACTCAAAACCCACCACATGACAACTCGCACAATATTATGATGTTCCCCAAGTTTTGGACTCAATCCGATATCGATTGGTTCATGAATCGGACAATTCAGGTTCGTACGAAGTTCGTTCTGAAATGGAGTGGTTGGTGTATTGTGTTCTAGGGATTGGATTTCACTCAAAACCCAACACATGACTCCTGCCACAATATTATGACGTTCCCCAAGTTTTGGACTTAATCCGATATAGGTTCGTACGAAGTTCGTTCGGAAATGGAGTGGTTGGTTTCTTGTATAGATCTATGGATTGGATTTGACTCAAAATCCACCAAATGACTCGTCCCAAAATATTTTGATGTCCCCCAAGTTTTGGACTCAATCCCGTATTGATTGGTCCTTGTAATCGGACAATTCAGGTTCGTACGAAGTTCGTTTTGAAATGGAGTGGCTGATGTATTGTGTAGTTCTAGAGATTGGATTTCACTCAAAAATCACCAAATTACTCCTCCCACAATATTATTATGTTCTCCAAGTTTTAGACTCAATCCGAAATCGATTGGTCTATGAAATCGAAGAATTCATGTTCGTACGAAGTTCGTTATGAAATGGAGTGGTTGGTGTATTGTATAGTTCTAGGTTCTGGATTTCACTCAAAACCCACCAAATGACTCCTCCCACAATATTATGATGTTCCCGAAGTTTTGGACTCAATCCCATATCGATTGGTGCACGAATTTGAAAATTCAGGTTCGTACGAACTTCGTTCTAAAATGGAGTGGTCGGTGTATTGTATAGTTCTAGGGATTGGATTTTACTAAAAATCCACCAAATGACTCCTCCCACAATATTATGATGTTCCCCAAGTTTTGGACTCCATCCGATATCGATTGCTCCTTACAATCGGATAATTCAGGTTCGTACGAAGTTCGTTCTGAAATGGAGTGGCTGATGTATTGTATAGTTCTCGGGATGGGATTTCACTCAAAACCCACCAAATGACTCCTCCCACAATATTATGATGTTCCCCAGGTTTTGGACTCAATCCGATATCGATTGGTCCACGAAATTTGACAATTCAGGTTTGTACGAAGTTCGTTCTGAATTGGAGTCGTTGGTTTATTGTATAGTTCTGGGGATTGGATTTCATTCAAAACCCACCAAATGACTCCTCCCACAATATTTTGATGTTCCCCAAGTTTTGAACTCAATCTGATATCAATTGGTCAATGAAATTGGACAATTCAGGTTCGTATGAAGTTTGTTCTGAAATGGAGTGGGTTACGTATTGTATAGTTCTTGGGATTGGATTTCACTCATAACCCACGAAATGACTCCTCCCACAACATTATGATGTTCTCCAAGTTTTGGACTCAATCCGATATCGATTGGTACTTGTAATCGGACAGTTCAGGTTCGTACGAAGTTTGTTCTGAAATGGAGTGGCATATGTATTGTATAGTTCTAGGGATTGCATTTCACTCAAAACCCACGAAATGACTCCTCCGACAATATTATGATGTTCCCCAAGTTTTGGACTCAATCCAACATCGATTGGTCCATGCAATTTGAAAATTCAGGTTCGTACGAAGTTTATTCTGAAATGGAGTGGTTGGTTTATTGTATAGTTATGGGGATTGAATTTCACTCAAAACCCACCAAATGACTCCACCCACAGTATTATGAAGTTCCCCAAGTTTTGGACTCATTGGTCCGAGAATTCAGACAATTCAGGTTCGTACGAAGTTCGTTCTGAAATGGAGTGGCTGATGCATTGTATAGTTCTAGGGATTGGATTTCACTCAAAACCCCCCAAATGACTCCACCCACAATATTATGATGTTCCCCAAATTTTGGACTCAATCCGAGATCGATTGGTCCTTTTAATCGGACAGTTCAGGTTCGTTCGAAGTTCGTTCGGAAATGGAGTGGTTGGCTTCTTGTATAGTTCTAGGGATTGGATTTGACTCAAAACCCACCAAATGACTCCTTCCACAATATTATGATGTTCCCCAAGTTTTGGACTCAATCCGATATCGATTGGTCCACGAAATTTGAAAATTTAGGTTCTTACGAAGTTTGTTCTGAAATGGAGTGGCTGCTGTATTGTATAGTTCTAGGGATTGGATTTCACTCAAAACCCACCAAATGACTCCTCCCAAAATATTATGATGTTCCCCAAGTTTTTGACGCAATCCCATATCGATTGGTCCTTGTAATCGGACAATTCAGGTTCGTACGAAGTTCGTTCTGAAATAGAGTGGTTGATGTATTGTATAGTTCTAGAGATTGGATTTCACCCAAAAATCACCAAATGACTCCTCCCACAATATTATGATGTTCCCCAAGTTTTGGACTCAATCCGATATCAATTGGTCCGTGAAATCGGCCAATCCAGGTTTGTGTGAACTATGTTCTGAAATGGAGTGGTTGGTGTATTGTATAGTTCTTGGGATTGGATTTGACTCAAAATCCACCAAATGACTCCTCCCACAATACTATGATGTTCCCCAAGTTTTGAACTCAATCTGATATCGATTGGTCCACGAAATTTGACAATTCAGGTTCGTACGAAGTTCGTTCTGAATTGGAGTGGTTGGTTTATGGTATAGTTCTAGGGATTGGATTTCACTCAAAACCCACCAAATGACTCCTCCCACAATATTATGATGTTCGCCAGGTTTTGGACTCAATCTGATATCGATTAGTCCACGAAATTTGACAATTCAGGTTCGTACAAAGTTCGTTCTGAATTGGAGTGGTTGGTTCATGGTATAGTTCTGGGGATTGGATTTCACTCAAAACCCACCAAATGACTCCTCCCACAATATTTTGATGTTCCCCAAGTTTTGAACTCAATCTGATATCAATTGGTCAATGAAATTGGACAATTCAGGTTCGTATGAAATTTGTTTTGAAATGGAGTGGGTTACGTATTGTATAGTTCTTGGAATTGGATTTCACTCAAAACCCACCAAATGACTCCTCCCACAATATTATGATGTTCTCCAAGTTTTGGACTCAATCCGATATCGATTGGTACTTGTAATCGGACAGTTCGGGTTCGTACGAAGTTTGTTCTGAAATGGAGTGGCATATGTATTGTATAGTTCTAGGGATTGCATTTCAGTCAAAACCCACGAAATTACTCCTCCGACAATATTATGATGTTCCCCAAGTTTTGGACTCAATCCAATATCGATTGGTCCATGCAATTTGAAAATTTAGGTTCGTACGAAGTTCATTCTGAAATGGAGTGGTTGGTTTATTGTATAGTTATGGGGATTGAATTTCACTCAAAACCCACCAAATGACTCCACCCACAATATTATGAAGTTCCCCAAGTTTTGGACTCATTGGTCTGAGAATTCAGACCATTCAGGTTCGTACGAAGTTCGTTCTGAAACGGAGTGGCTGATGCATTGTATAGTTCTAGGGATTGGATTTCACTCAAAACCCCCCAAATGACTCCACCCACAATATTATGATGTTCCCCAAATTTTGGACTCAATCCAAGATCGATTGGTCCTTTTAATCGGACAATTCATGTTCGTTCAAAGTTCGTTCGAAAATGGAGTGGTTGGCTTCTTCTATAGTTCTAGGGATTGGATTTGACTCAGAACCCACCAAATGACTCCTCCCACAATATTATGATGTTCCCCAAGTTTTGGACTCAATCCGATATCGATTGGTCCAAGAAATTTGAAAATTTAGGTTCTTACGAAGTTTGTTCTGAAATGGAGTGGCTGCTGTATTGTAAAGTTCTAGGGATTGGATTTCACTCAAAACCCACCAAATGACTCCTCCCACAATATTATGATGCTCCCCAAGTTTTTGACTCAATCTGACATCGATTGGTCTTTGAAATCGGACAATTCAGATTCGTATGAAGTTCGTTCTGAAATGGAGTGGTTGGTTGATTGTATAGTTCTGGGGATTGGATTTCACTCAAAACCCACCAAATGACTCCACCCACAATATTATGATGTTCCCCAAGATTTGGACTCAATCCGATATCGATTGGTCCATGAAATCAGACAATTCAGGTTCGTACGAAGTTCGTTCTAAAATAGAGTGGTTGGTGCATTGTATAGTTCTATGTACTGGATTTCACTCAAAACCCACGAAATGACTCCTCCCCCAATATTATGATGTTCCCCAAGTTTTGGACTCAATCCAATATCGATTGGTCCTTGACATTGGACAATTCAGGTTCATACGACGTTCATTCTGAAATGGAGTGGCTGAGGTATTGTATAGTTCTAGGGATTGGATTTCACTCAAAACCCACCAAATGACTCGTCCCACAATATTATGGTGTTCCCCAAGTCTTGGACTCAATCCGATATCGATTGGTCGTAGAAATCGGACAATTCAGGTTCGTACGAAGTTCGTTCTGAAATGGAGGGGTTGGTTTATTGTATAGTTCTGGGGATTTGATTACACTCAAAACCCACCAAATGACTCCTTCCACAATATTATGCGGTTCCCCAAGTTTTGGACTCAGTCCGATTACGAGTGGTCCTTGAAATCAGACAATTCAGGTTCGTACGAAGTTCATTCTCAAATGGAGTGGTTGGTGTATGGTATAGTTCTAGGTACTGGATTTCACTCAAAACCCACCAAATGACTCCTCCCAAAATATTATGATGTTCCCTAAGTTTTGGACTCGATCTGATATCGATTGGTCCATGAAATCAGACAATTCAGGTTTGTACGATGTTCGTTCTGAAATGGAGTGGCTGATGTACTGTATAGTTATGGGGTTTGGATTTCACTCAAAACCTACCAAATGACTCCTCCCACAATATTATGATGTTCCCCAAGTTTTGGACTCAATCCGATATTGATTGGTTCATGAAATCAGACAATTCAGGTTCGTACGAAGTTCGTTTTGAAATGGAGTGGTTGATGTCCTGTATAGTTCTGGAGATTGGATTTCACTGAAAAATCACCAAATTACTCCTCCCACAACATTATGATGTTCCCCAGGTTTTGGACTCAATCCGATATCGATTGGTCTACGAAATTTGACTGTTCAGGTTCTTACGAAGTTCGTTCTGAAATGGTGTGGTTGGTTTTTTGTCAAGTTATGGGGATGGGATTTCACTCAAAACCCACCAAATGACTCCTCCCACAATATTATGACGTTCCCCCAAGTTTTGAACTCAATACGATATCGATCGATCCACGAAATCAGACAAGTCAGGTTCGTACGTAGTCCCTTCTGAAATGGAATGGTTGATGTATTGTATAGTTCTGGAGATTGGATTGCACCCAAAAATCACCAAATTACTCCTCCCACAATATTATGATGTTCCCCAAGTTTTGGACTCAATCCGATATCGATTGTTCTATGAAATCGGACAATTCAGGTTCGTACCAAAGTCGTTTTGAAATGGAGTGGTTGGTGTATTGTATAGTTCTACGTACTGGATTTCACTCAAAACCCACCAAATGACACCTCCCGCAATATTATGATGTTCCCCAAGTTTTGGACTCAATCCGAGATCCATTGGTCGTTTTAATCGGACAATTCAGGTTTGTATGAAGTTCGTTCGGAAATAGACTGGTTGGTTTATTGTATAGTTCTAGGGATTGGATTTGACTCAAAACCGATCAAATGACTCCTCCCACAATATTATGATGTCCCCCAAGTTTTGGACTCAATCCCGTATCGATTGGTCCTTGTAATCGTACAATTCAGTTCGTACGAAGTCAACTGAAATGGAGTGGCTGATGTATTGTATAGTTTTAGAAGATTGGATTTCCCCTCCAAAAATCACCAAATGACTCCTCCCACAATACTATGATATTCCCCAAGGTTTTGGACTGAATCCGAAATTGATTGGTCCATGAAATCAAAGAATTCAGGTTCGCACGAAGTTCGTTCTGAAATGGAGTGGTTGATGTATTGTATAGTTCTAGAGATTGAATTTCACTCAAAAATCACCAAATTAGTCCTCCTACAATATTATCATGTTCCCCAAGTTTTGAAGTCAATCCGAAATTGATTGGTCCATCAAATCGAAGAATTCAGGTTCATACGAAGTTCATTTTGAAATGTAGTGGTTGGTGTATTGTGTAGTTCTAGGTTCTGGATTTCACTCAAAACCCACCAGATGACTCCTCCCACAATATTATAATGTTCCTCAAGTTTTGGACTCAATCCGATATCGATTGGTCCATGAAATCAGACAATTCAGGTTCGCATGAAGTTCGTTGTGAAATGGAGTGGTTGAAGTATTGTATAGTTCTAAGGATTGGATTTCACTCAAAACCACCCGAATGACTACTCCCACAATATTATGATGTTCCTCAAGTTTTGGACTCAATCCGATATCGATTGGTCCTTGTAATCGGACAATTCAGGTTCGTACGAAGTTCGTTCTTAAATGGTGTTGCTGATGTATTGTATAGTTCTAGGGATTGGATTTCACTCAAAACACACCAAATGACTCCTCCCACAATATTATGATGTTCCCCAAGCTTTGGACTCAATCCAATGTCGATTGGTCCTTGAAATCGGACAATTCAAGTTCGTACGAAGTTCGTTCTGAAATGGGGTGGTTAGGGTATTGTATAGTTCTAGAGAGTGGAATTCGCTCAAAACCCAACAAATGACTCCTCCCACGATATTATGATGTTCCCCAGCTTGGACTCAATCCATTTTCGATTGGTCCTTGAAATCGGACCATTCAGGTTCGTACGAAGTTCATTCTAAATGGGGGTGGCTGGTGTATTGTATAGTTCTAGTGATTGGATTTCAGTCAAAACCCACCCAATGACTCCTCCCACAATATTATGATGTTACGGAAGTTTCGGACTCAATCCGATATCGATTGGTCCTTGAAATCGGACAATTCAGGCTCGTACGAAGTTCGTTCTGAAACGAAGTGGCTCATGTACTCGTTCTGAAATGGAGTGTTTGATGTATTGTATAGTTCTAGGGATTGGATTTCACTCAAAACCCACCAAATGACTCCTCCCACAATATTATGGTGTTCCCCAAGTTTTGAACTCAATCTGATATCGATTGGTCCTTGACATTAGACAATTCAGGTTCATACGACGTTCATTCTGAAATGGAGTGGCTGAGGTATTGTATAGTTCTAGGGATTGGATTTCCCTCAAAAAATTCTAGATGAATCCTCCTACAATATGACGATGTTCCCCAAGTTTTGGACTCAATGCGATATCGATTGGTCCATGAAATCAGACAATTCAGGTTTGCACGAAGTTCGCTGTGAAATGGAGTGGTTGATATATTGTACAGTTCTAGGGATTGGATTTCACTCAAAACCACCCAAATGACTACTCCCAAAATATTATGATGTTCCTCAAGTTTTGGACTCAATCCGATATCGATTGGTCCTTGTAATTGGACAATTCAGGTTCGTGCGAAGTTCTTTCTGAAATGGAGTAGCTGATGTATTGTATAGTTCTCGGGATTGGATTTCACTCAAAACCCACCAAATGACTCCACCCACAATATTATGATGTTCCCCAAGTTTTGGACTCAATCCGATGTCGATTGGTCCTTTAAATCGGACAATTCAGGTTCTTACGAAGTTCATTCTTAAATGGGGTGGTTGGTGTATTGTATAGTTCTAGTGATTGGATTTCACTCAAAACCCAACCAATGACTCCTCCCACAATATTATGATGTTCCCCAAGTTTTGGACTCAATCCGATATCGATTGGTCTATTAAATCGGACAATTCAAGTTCGTACGAAGTTCGTTCTGAAATGGGGTGGTTAGGGTATTGTATAGTTCTAGAGAGTGGAATTCGCTCAAAACCCAACAAATGACTCCTCCCACGATATTATGATGTTCCCCAAGTTTTGAACTCAATCCGATATCGATTGGTCAATGAAATCGGACAATTCAGTTTTGTACGAAGTTCGTTCTGAAAAGGAGTGGTCGGTTTATTGTATAGTTCTAGGGATTGGATTTCACTCAAAACCCACAAAATGACTCCTCCCACAATATTATGATGTTCCCCAAGTTTTGGACTCAATCCGATATCGATTTGTCCTTATAATCGAAGAATTCGGGTTCGTATGAAGTTCGTTCTAAAATGGAGTGGTGGGTGTATTGTATAGTTCTAGGGATTGCATTTCACTCAAAACCTACCAAATGACAACTCCCACAACATTATGATGTTCCCCAAGTTTTGGACTCAATCCGATATAAATCGGACAATTCAGGTTCGTACGAAGTTCGTTCTAAAATGGAGTGGTTGGTGTATTGTTTAGTTCTAGGGATTGGATTTCACTCAAAACCCACCAAATAACAACTAACACAACATTACGATGTTCCCCAAGTTTTGGACTCAATCCGATATCGATTGGTCTATGAAATCGGACAATTCAAGTCCATACGAAGTTCGTTCTGAAATGGAGTGGTTGGTTTATTGTATAGTTATGGGGATTGAATTTCACTCAAAACCCTCCAAATGACTCCTCCCACAACATTATGATGTTCCCCAAGTTTTAGACTCAATCCAATATCGATTGGTCCATGAAATCGGACAATTCAGGTTCATTCGAAGTTCGTTCTAAAATGGAGTGGTTGGTGTATTGTATAGTTCTAGGGATTGGATTTCACTCCAAACCCACCAAATAACAACTCCCACAACATTACGATGTTCCCCAAGTTTTGGACTCAATCCGATATCGATTGGTCCTGAAATCGGACAAATTCAGTTTCGTACAAAGTTCGATCGGAAATGGAGCGGTTGGTTTTATTGTATAGTTCTCGAGATTGGATTACACTCAAAACCCACCAAATGACTCCTCCCACAATATTATGCTGTTCCCCAAGTTTTGGACTCAGTCCGATACCGAGTGGTCCTTGAAATCAGACAATTCAGGTTCGTATGAATTTCATTCTGAAATGGAGTGGTTGGTGTATTGTATAGTTCTAGGTACTGGATTTCGCTCAAAACCCACCCAATGACCCCACCCAATGTCTTACGATGTTCGCCAAGTTTGGACTCGATCTGATATCGATTGGTCCACGAAATCAGACAATTCATGTTCGTACGACGTTCGTTCTAAAATGGAGTGGCTGATGTACTATATAGTTCTAGGGATTGGATTTCACTAAAAACCCACCAATTGACTCCTCCCACAATATTATGATGTTCCCCAGGTTTTGGACTTAATCTGATATCGATTGGTCTACGAAATTTGACTATTCATGTTCGTACTTCAATGAAGTGGTTGGTTTATTGTATAGTTCTGGGGATGAGATTTCACTCAAACCCACCAAATGACTCCTCCCACAATATTATGATGTTCCCCAAGGTTTGGACTCAATCCGATATCGATTTGTCCTTATAATGGGACAATTCAGGTTCGTACGAAGTTCGTTCTGAAATGGAATGGCAGATGTATTGTATAGTGCTAGGGATTGGATTTCACTCAAAACCCACCAAATGACTCCTCCCACAATATTATGGTGTTCTCCAAGTTTTGGACTCAATCCGATATCGATTGGTCCTTGAAATCGGACAATTCAGTTTTGTACGAAGTTCGATCGGAAATGGAGTGGTTGGTTTATTGTATAGTTCTCGAGATTGGATTACACTCAAAAGACACCAAATGACTCCTCCCACAATATTATGCTGTTCCCCAAGTTTTGGACTCAATCCGATATCGATTGGTCCTTGAAATCGGACAATTCAGTTTCGTACGAAGTTCGATCGAAAATGGAGTGGTTGGTTTATTGTATAGTTCTCGGGATTGGATTACACTCAAAACCCACCAAATGACTCCTCCCACAATATTATGATGTTCCCCAAGTTTTGGACTCAATGCGGGTGGCCATTTGTCCTTATAATGGGGGGGATTCAGGTTCGTACGAAGTTCGTTCTGAAATGGAATGGCTGATGTATTGTATAGTGCTAGGGATTGGATTTCACTCAAAACCCACCAAATGACTCCTCCCACAATATTATGGTGTTCCCCAAGTTTTGGACTCAATCCGATTTCGATTGGTCCTTGAAATCGGACAATTCAGTTTCGTACGAAGTTCGATCGAAAATGGAGTGGTTGGTTTATTGTATAGTTCTCGGGATTGGATTACACTCAAAACCCACCAAATGACTCCTCCCACAATATTATGATGTTCCCCAAGTTTTGGACTCAATCCGATATCCATTGGTCCTTATAATGGGACAATTCAGGTTCGTACGAAGTTCGTTCTGAAATGGAATGGTTGATGTATTGTATAGTGCTAGGGATTGGATTTCACTCAAAACCCACCAAATGACTCCTCCCACAATATTATGCTGTTCCCCAAGTTTTGGACTCAATCCGATACCGAGTGGTCCTTGAAATCAGACAATTCAGGTTCGTATGAATTTCATTCTGAAATGGAGTGGTTGGTGTATTGTATAGTTCTAGGGACTGGATTTCGCTCAAAACCCCCCATATGATTCCCTACCAAAGTATTTACGATGTTCCCCATGTTTTGGACTCCTTCTGATATCGATTGGTCCACGAAATCAGACAATTCATGTTCGTACGACGTTCGTTCTAAAATGGAGTGGCTGATGTACTATATAGTTCTAGGGATTGGATTTCACTAAAAACCCACCAATTGACTCCTCCCACAATATTATGATGTTCCCCAGGTTTTGGACTTAATCTGATATCGATTGGTCTACGAAATTTGACTATTCATGTTCGTACTTCAATGAAGTGGTTGGTTTATTGTATAGTTCTGGGGATGAGATTTCACTCAAACCCACCAAATGACTCCTCCCACAATATTATGATGTTCCCCAAGGTTTGGACTCAATCCGATATCGATTTGTCCTTATAATGGGACAATTCAGGTTCGTACGAAGTTCGTTCTGAAATGGAATGGCAGATGTATTGTATAGTGCTAGGGATTGGATTTCACTCAAAACCCACCAAATGACTCCTCCCACAATATTATGGTGTTCTCCAAGTTTTGGACTCAATCCGATATCGATTGGTCCTTGAAATCGGACAATTCAATTTTGTACGAAGTTCGATCGGAAATGGAGTGGTTGGTTTATTGTATAGTTCTCGAGATTGGCATTACACTCAAAGACACCAAATGACTCCTCCCACATATTATGCTGTTCCCCAGTTTTGGACTCATTCGAATATCGATTGGTCCATGAAATCGGACAATTCAGTTTCGTACGAAGTTCGATCGAAAATGGAGTGGTTGGTTTATTGTATAGTTCTCGGGATTGGATTACACTCAAAACCCACCAAATGACTCCTCCCACAATATTATGATGTTCCCCAAGTTTTGGACTCAATCCGATATCCATTTGTCCTTATAATGGGACAATTCAGGTTCGTACGAAGTTCGTTCTGAAATGGAATGGCTGATGTATTGTATAGTGCTAGGGATTGGATTTCACTCAAAACCCACCAAATGACTCCTCCCACAATATTATGGTGTTCCCCAAGTTTTGGACTCAATCCGATATCGATTGGTCCTTGAAATCGGACAATTCAGTTTCGTACAAAGTTCGATCGGAAATGGAGCGGTTGGTTTATTGTATAGTTTTCGAGATTGGATTACACTCAAAACCCACCAAATGACTCCTCCCACAATATTATGCTGTTCCCCAAGTTTTGGACTCAGTCCGATACCGAGTGGTCCTTGAAATCAGACAATTCAGGTTCGTATGAATTTCATTCTGAAATGGAGTGGTTGGTGTATTGTATAGTTCTAGGTACTGGATTTCGCTCAAAACCCACCAAATGACCCCAACCAAAGTATTACGATGTTCCCCAAGTTTTGGACTCGATCTGATATCGATTGGTCCACGAAATCAGACAATTCATGTTCGTACGACGTTCGTTCTGAAATGGAGTGGCTGATGTACTATATAGTTCTAGGGATTGGATTTCACTAAAAACCCACCAATTGACTCCTCCCACAATATTATGATGTTCCCCAGGTTTTGGACTTAATCTGATATCGATTGGTCTACGAAATTTGACTATTCATGTTCGTACTTCAATGAAGTGGTTGGTTTATTGTATAGTTCTGGGGATGAGATTTCACTCAAACCCACCAAATGACTCCTCCCACAATATTATGATGTTCCCCAAGGTTTGGACTCAATCCGATATCGATTTGTCCTTATAATGGGACAATTCAGGTTCGTACGAAGTTCGTTCTGAAATGGAATGGCAGATGTATTGTATAGTGCTAGGGATTGGATTTCACTCAAAACCCACCAAATGACTCCTCCCACAATATTATGGTGTTCCCCAAGTTTTGGACTCAATCCGATATCGATTGGTCCTTGAAATCGGACAAATTAAATTCGTACGAAGTTCGATTGGAATGGAGTGGGTTGGTTATTGGATACGTTCTCGGGATTGGATTACACTCAAAAAGCACCAAATGACTCCTCCCAAATATATAATGCTGTTCCCCAAGTTTTGGACTCAATCCGATATCGATTGGTCCTTGAAATCGGACAATTCAGTTTCGTACGAAGTTCGTTTGGAAATGGAGTGGTTGGTGTATTGTATAGTTCTAGGTACTGGATTTCACTCCAAACCCACCAAATGTTTCCTCCCACAATATTATGATGTTCCCCAAGTTTTGGACTCAATCCGATATCGATTGGTCCTTTAATCGGACAATTCAGGTTTGTACGAAGTTCGTTCTGAAATGGAATGGCTGATGTATTGTATAGTGCTAGGGATTGGATTTCACTCAAAACCCACCAAATGACTCCTCCCACAATATTATGGTGTTCCCCAAGTTTTGGACTCAATCCGATTTCGATTGGTCCTTGAAATCTGGGCCACCCACCCCAAGGGGAATCCTATCGAAAATGGAGTGGTTGGTTTATTGTATAGTTCTCGGGATTGGATTACACTCAAAACCCACCAAATGACTCCTCCCACAATATTATGCTGTTCCCCAAGTTTTGGACTCAGTCCGATACCGAGTGGTCCTTGAAATCAGACAATTCAGGTTCGTACGAATTTCATTCTAAAATTGAGTGGTTGGTGTATTGCATAGTTCTAGGTACTGAATTTCACTCAAAACCCACCAAATGACTCCTCCCAAAGTATTACGATGTTCCCCAAGTTTTGGACTCGATCTGATATCGATTGGTCCACGAAATCAGACAATTCAGGTTCGTACGACGTTCGTTCTGAAATGGAGTGGCTGATGTACTGTATAGTTCTAGGGATTGGATTTCACTCAAAACCCACCAAATGACTCCTCCCACAATATTATCATGTTCCCCAAGTTTTGGACTCAATCTGATATCGATTGGCCCATGAAATCGGACAATTCCGGTTCGTGCGAAGTTCGTTCGGAAATGGAGTGGTTGCTTTATTGTATAGTTCTAGGAATAGGATTTGACTCAATACCCACCAAATGACTCCGCCCACAATATTATGATGTCCCCCAAGTCTTGGACTCAATCCCAAATTGATTGGTCCATGAAATTGGAAAATTCAGGTTCGTACGAAGTTCGTTATGAAATGGAGTGGTTGATGTATTGTATAGTTCTAGAGATTGGATTTCACTCAAAAATCACCAAATTACTCCTCCCACAATATTATTATGTTCCCCAAGTTTTGGACTGAATCCGAAATCGATTGGTCCATGAAATCGAAGAATTCAGGTTCTTTCGAAGTTCGTTATGAAATGGAGTGGTTGGTGTACTGTATAGTCCTAGGTACTGGATTTCACTCAAAACCGACCAAATGACAACTCCCACAATATTATGATGTTCCCCAAGTTTTAGACTCAATCCGATATCGACTGGTCCTTTTATCGGGAAATTCAGGTTCGTACAAAGTTCGTTCTGAAATGCCGTGGTTGGTTTATTGTACAGTTCTAGCGAATGGATGTCACTAAAACCCACCAAATGACTCGTCCCACAATATTATGATGTTCCCCAAGTTTTGAACTCAATCCGATATAGATTGGTCCTTGTAATCGGACAATTCAGGTTCTTACGAAGTACGTTCTGAAATGGAGTGGCTAATGTATTGTATAGTTCTAGGGATTGGATTTTACTCAAAAC
This sequence comes from Prunus persica, assembly GCF_000346465.2. Lineage (NCBI taxonomy): Eukaryota > Viridiplantae > Streptophyta > Magnoliopsida > Rosales > Rosaceae > Prunus > Prunus persica. The sequence goes on from NC_034014.1 coordinate 16,395,111, forward strand.
CCACCAAATGACTCCTCCCACCATATTATGATGTTCCCCAAGTTTTGGACTCAATCCGATATCGATCGGTCTACGAAATTTGACAATTCAGGTTCGTAGGAAGTTCTTTCTGAAATGGAGTGGTTGGTTTATTATATAGTTCTGGGGATTGTATTTCACTCAAAACCCACCAAATGACTTGTCCCACAATATTATGATGTTCCCCAAGTTTTGAACTCAATCCGATATAGTTTGGTCCTTGTAATCGGACAATTCAGGTTCTTACGGAGTTCGTTTCGAAATGGAGTGGCTAATGTATTATATAGTTCTAGGGATTGGATTTCACTCAAAACCCACCAAATGACTCCTCCCACAATATTATGATGTTCCCCAAGTTTTGGACTCAATCCGATATCGATCGGTCTACGAAATTTGACAATTTAGGTTCGTACGAAGTTCGTTCTGAAATGGAGTGGTTGGTTTATTCTATAGTTCTGGGGATTGTATTTCACTCAAAACCCACCAAATGACTCCTCCAACAACATTATGATGTTCCCCAGGTTGTAGACTCAATCCGATATCGATTGGTCCATGAAATCGGACAATTCAGGTTCATATGAAGTTCGTTCTGAAATGGGGTGGTTGATGTATTGTATAGTTCTAGAGATTGGATTTCACCCAAAACCCACCAAATGAGTCCCCCCACAATATTATGATGTTCCCGAAGTTTGGAACTCAATCCGATATCGATTGGTCAATGAAATCGGACAATTCAGGTTCGTACGAAGTTCGTTCTAAAATCAAGTGGTTGCTTTGTTGTATAGTTCTGGGGATTGGATTTCACTCAAAACCCATCAAATGACTCCTCCCACAATATTATGATGTTCCCCATGTTTTAGAGTCCATCTGATATCGATTGGTCTATGAAATCAGACAATTCAAGTTCTTACGAAATTCGTTCTGAAATGGGGTGGTTGGTGTATTGTATGGTTCTAGGGATTGGATTTCACTGAAAACCCACCAAATGACTCCGCCCATAATGTTATGATGTACCCCAACTTTTGTACTCAATCCAATATCGACTGGTCAATGAAATCGGACAATTCAGTTTCGTACGAAGTTCGTCCTGAACTGGTGTGGTTGGTGTATTGTATAGTTCTAGAGAGTGGATTTCACTCAAAACCCCCAAATGACTCCTCCCACAATATTATGATGTTCCCCAAGTTTTGGACTCAATCCGATATCGACCGGTCCACGAAATTTGACAATTCGGGTTCGTACGAAGTTCTTTCTGAACTAGAGTGGTTGGTTTATTGTATAGTTCTGGGGATTGGATTTCACTCAAAACCCACCAAATGACTCCTCCCACAATATTATGTTGTTCCTCAAGTTTTGGACTCAATCTGATATCGATTGGTCCATGAAATCGGATAATTCAGGTTCATACGAAGTTCGTTCTAAAATGGGGTGGTTGGTTTATTGTATAGTTCTTGGGATTGGATTTCACTCAAAACCAGTCAAATGACTCCTCCCACAATGTTATGATGTTACCCAAGTTTTAGACTCAATCCCATATCGGTTGGTCCATGAAATCGGACAATTCAAGTTCTTACGAAGTTCGTTCTGAAATGGAGTGGTTGGTGCATTGTACAGTTCTAGGGATGGATTTCACTCAAAACTGACCAAATGACAACTCCCACAATATTATGATGTTCTCCAAGTTTTGGACTCAATCCGATATCGATTGGTCCACGAAATTTGACAATTCAGGTTCGTACGAAGTTCATTCTGAAATGGAGTGGTTGACGTATTCTATAGTTCTGGAGATTGGAATTCAATCAAAAATCCCCAAATTACTCCTCCCACAATATTATGATGTTCCCCAAGTTTTGGGCTCAATCCGATATTGATTGGTCCTAGAAATCAGACAATTCAGGTTCGTACGAAGTTCGTTCTGAAATGGAGTGGCTGATGTCTTGTATAGTTCTAGGGATTCGATTTCGCTCAAAACCCACCAAATGACTCCTCCCATAGTATTATGATGTTCCCCAAGTTTTGGACTCTATCCGATATCGATTGGTCCACAAAATTCGACAATTCAGGTTTCTACGAAGTTCGTTCTGAACTGGGGTGGTTGGTGTATTGTATAGTTCTAGAGATTGGATTTCACTCAGAACCCACCAAATGACTCCTCCCACAATATTATGATGTTACCAAGTCTTGGACTCAATCCGATATCGATTGGTCCACGAAATTTGACAATTCAGGTTCGTACGAAGTTCGTTCTGAAATGGAGTGGTTGGTTTATTGTTTAGTTCTGGGAATTGGACATCACTCAAAACCCATCAAATGACTCCTCCCACAATATTATGATGGTCCCCAAGTTTTGGACTCAATCCGATGTCGATTGGTCCTTGACATCGGACAATTCAGGTTTATACGAAGTTCGTTCTGAAATGGAGTGGTTGGTGCGTTGTATAGTTCTAGAGATTGGATTTCACTGAAAACCCACCAAATGACTCTTCCCACAATATGATGATGTTCCCCAAGTTTTGAACTCAATCCGATATCGATTGGTCCATGAAAGCGGACAATTCAGGTTCATACGAAGTTCGTTCTGAAATAGAGTGGTTGTGTATTGTATAGTTCTAGGGATTGGATTTCTCACAAAACCCAACAAATGACTTCCCCCACAATATTATGATGTTCCCGAAGTTTTGGACTCAATCCGATATCGATTGGTCAATGATATCGGACAATTCAGGTTCGTACGAAGTTCGTTCTAGAATCGAGTGGTTAGTTTATTGTATAGTTCTGGGGATTGGATTTCACTCAAAACCCAACAAATGACTTCCCCCACAATATTATGATGTTCCCCAAGTTTTAGACTCAATTCGATATCGATTCGTCCATGAAATCGGCCAATTCAAGTTCTTCCGAAGTTCGTTCTGAAATGGAGTGGTTGGTGTATTGTATAGTTCTGGGGATCGGATTTCACTCAAACCCACCAAATGACAACTCCCACAATATTATGATGTTCCCCAAGTTTCGGACTCAATCCGATATCGATTGGTCCTTGAAATCGGACAATTCAGGTTCGTACGAAGTTCGTTCTGAACTGGGGTGGTTGGTGTATTGTATCGTTCTAGAGATTAGATTGCACTCAAAACCCACCAAGTGACTCCTCCCACAATATTATAATGTTCCCTAAGTTTTGGATTCAATAAGATATCGAGTGGTCCATCAAATTGGCCAATTCAAGTTCGTGCGAACTGTGATCTGAAATGGAGTAGTTGGTGTATTGTAAAGTTCTCGGGATTGGATTTCGATCAAAATCCACCAAATGACTCCTCCCAATATATTACGAGGTTCCCCAAGTTTTGGACTCAATCCGATATAGTTGTTCCCCAAGTTTTGAACTCAATCCGATATCAATTGGTCCATGAAATTGGACAATTCAGTTTCGTACAAAGTTCGTTCTGAAATGGAGTGGTTGGTGTATTACATAGTTCTAGCCATTGGATTTCACTCGAAACTCACCGAATGACCCCTCGCACCACATTATGATGTTCCACAACATTTGGGCTCAATCCGATGTCGATTGGACCATGAAATTGGAGTATTCATGTTCGTCCAAAGTTCGTTATCTAATGGTGTGATTGGTGTATTGCATACTTATAGCGATTGGATTTCTGTCAAAACTCGCCAAATGACTCCTCCCACAATATTATGATGTTCCCCAAGCTTTGGACTCAATTCAATATCGATTGGTCCATGAAATTGGACAATTCAGGTTCGTACGAAGTTCGTTCTCCAATGGAGTGGTTCGTTTATTGCATAGTGTTAGCCATTGAATTTCGCCCAAAACTCACCAAATGACTCCTCCCACCATATTATGTTGTTCCCCAAGTTTTGGACTCAATCCGATATCGATTTGTCCATGAAATTGGACAATTCAATTTCGTACAAAGTTCGTTTTGAAATGGAGTGGTTGGTGTACTACATAATTCTAGCCATTGGATTTCGCTCAAAACTCACCGAATGACTCCTCCCACCATATTATGTTGTTCCACAACATTTGGGCTCAATCCGATGTCGATTGGTCCATGAAATTGGACTATTCATGTTCGTACGAAGTTCGTTATCTAATGGAGTGATTGGCCTATTGCATAGTTATAGCAATTGGATTTCACTCAAAACTCACCAAATGACTCCTCCAACAACATTATGATGTTCCACAAGTTTTAGACTCAATCCGATATCGATTGGTCCATGAAATTGAACAATTCTGGTTCTTACGAAGTTCGTTCTGAATTGGAGTGGTTGGTGTGTTGCATAGTTATATTGGTTTTAATTTACTCAAAACTCACCAAATGACTCCTCCCACAACATTATGTTGTTCCCCAAGTTTTGGACTCAATCCGATATCGATTGGTCCATGAAATCGCATAATTCAGAGTTTTACAAAGTTCGTACTGAAATGGGGTGTTTGGTGTATTGCATAGTTCCAGACATTGGATTTCATCAAAATCTCAACAAATGAATCCTCCCACCATATTATGATGTTCCCCAAGTTTTGGACTCAATCCGATATCGATCGGTCCATGAAATTGGACAATTCAGGTTCTTACGAAGTTTGTTCTAAAATGGAGTTTTTGGTATATCGCATAGTTCTAGACATTGAATTCCATTCAAAACCCATCAACTGAATCCTCCCTCCATATTATCGTGTTCTTCAAGTTTTGGACTCAATCCGATATCAATTGTTCCATGAAATTGAAAAATTCAGGTTCGTACGAAGTTCGTTCTGAAATGGAGTGATTGGTGTATTGCATAGTTCTAGAGATTGGATTTTATTCAAAACTCACCAAATGACTACTCCCACAACATTATGATGTTCCCCAGGCTTTGGACTCAATCCGATATCGATTGGTCCTTGAAGTTCGAAAATTCAGGCTCGTACGAACTTCGTTCTGAAATGTAGTGGTTGGTCCCTCGCATAGTTCTAGAGATTGGATTTCACTCAAAACCCAACGCATGACTCATCTCACCACATTATGATGTTCCCCATGACAGGACCCGATCCCAATTCCACTTTGGAATTCGAACCAAGCCCTGTGCGTGTCCGACATCTGGCAACTGACGGGCACAAATGACCATTTTACCCTTCCTGCTACAGTTACTATGAAAACTTTCCCTGGACTTCTGCCGAAATTTCGGCAGAGTCTCCCCTGTATTTTGACTAGACCCAAAATCTTCCACCTATTAAACAATTAAATAAATCCACACCAACTGCCAGAATAGAATAACCAAGTATTCCACCAGCTCCAGTTTTCCACTAAACTAGATATCAGAGCATTTTCTAAAGTTTACAGGGTTTCAAGGACTTTTCCACAAACTCTACCTTACTTGGTGGCGCGGAAGCTAGGAATGGACCGGTGGTGGCTCCTGCGCACTTCTACGGCTTGGGGGCGAAAAACAAGTTTAAAGTTGTGAGTGGACAAAAATAAGGTTCTTGAAAGCAATTTAGAACATAATAACCCCCGTTTTGAAATACATAGGGATAGAAAATCTAACGCATGATTATAATTCAACTCGAGATATTCCAATAAACATAGATAAATATATTTGTATAGATACTCGTATAACTGAACAAGGATATATGGATATAACACATGCGTGAATATCGAAGAAGATGATATATAATGAGTGAAAACAATAACTGCATAAAAGAGCTCAAAATCCTTTGAAACTACCACCTAATTGTACCCCTGTAAAATCCGTCAAATCCCCTGGCAGGTCTCGGGCGACACAAAGTCTAACTGAGCCACAAACTGGCGAAATCAGGGGACTATGGTCAGCCTGATCCGCCGGCAGGTCTCGATGACACCAAGTCAACTCGAGCTGCTCTGACAAGATACAGGGGACCGTAGTCAGCCTGATCCGCAATCCTGGAAGGTCTCGGGGACACAGAGTCAGCCGAGCCACAAATCCTGGTAGGTCTCGGGACACCAAGTCTGCCGAGCCGCAAATCCTGGCACTCACAGTCCGAGCGTCCCCGAAACTCGTGAGGCAATGTTAAGTGCACTGGCAGAACTGTAAACAGACTGGATGTCCGTAGACATCGGTCCGTCTGAGGGTAATCACCAAATAAAGAGCGGGTACATGGTGGTTTTCCAAAAATAAATAATTTTAGAAAAATCTGATTAATAACTGCAATCTCAATTCTGCTGCTATCTCATCTGATTCGAACCTCAAACTCAACTTTTTATATTACTGGGGCTTCAGTAACTAAGCCTCACGTAAATCAAAGTATTTAACAGTACAAATCATGCTCGAAAGAAACAGTTCATAAAACTTATTCAGATAAACTTATTTATATAAAATTAATATAAAATCATTTATGTAAACTCATGTATATAAATCATTTATATAACTCATTTGTATAGAATCATTCATGAAAGAAAGTCCACTCACTGCTGATCCGAGCTAGCTGGACCTCTTAAAGGTCCCTCCTGTGGTTCCGTTGGTTCTCTGGTGCCTAATTACCCATAAAGATTAAATTAATAAAACTGCTCAATAAAATAATTTAAATTTAACACCCTGTCCCCGGCTCCTAGAAATGCGGGTACACGTTTTAGAGTTACTCCTATGCCCACTTTAACCTTTCAGACAATTAGAACGGCCTTAAGAGACTTGAAGCCTCACTAAGCGATAAATTACCAGACCGGCCGATCCGGGACCCGTGGGGTCTACGATCTCCGATGGCTAATCTGGGCTTCTCTGAAGGTGCCTCATAGAGAAGGAACCATGTTCCGCGAATTTGGTCCGAAACGGACGGTCGGATTGGCCAAAATCACGTTATCGCTTAAAATCCAAACCCCAGCCCCAGGGTTCGCGATTTCGGAGTATCCGAGACCCCGATTCGCAATCCGTCGATTCCTATACGATCCTGAAATCATGTAGAACGATATATCTGAATTTGGGTGCGATCCAACGGCTCGACGACACTGCACCCAAGGATCGCGCAATATGGAAAATCAGTTCGGGGCTCAAACGGACTCCAAATCGAGATCCGTGAAATCCTACGTGCTCGTGACAACATAAGGATCGCAACAAGACATGGTGCCACTGCACCACCCTTGCCCACATGTCCCAGCACGCGCCGGCAGCGATGGGTGTCTAAAGCGATTTTCGCTCGCCGGAAAAACTTCAAACCACGGCTCTGAACTCCTACCCTAGGTAGAACACCATATTTGGAGCCACTTTTGTTCTTGGACCTACCCCAAAAAGTGACTGGAAGTAGCCGAAAACAGACGCCGAAAATCGGCTGAAACGTTAAGTTCAAAAATCCGATGGCGACACCACAAATCGATCTAATCCGACCCAACAGGCAGCTAGAACAGCTCGAGAGGTTCAAGATCCATACCTGGGTCGACGGAAATGGTGGCCGGAGGAGGGAGATCGGAGGCCTTGAAGTTTCGGTGAGTTCCCGTCGTTCTTTCGCAGTTTCCGGCCAGCACAGGTCGTCGGCGGGAAGGGGATCGGTCGGGAAAGGTAGGGGACTCGACGGCGGTTCCATCGCCACCTGTCCCGTGGCCGGTGGTGCCCAGAGGCGGCGCCAGCAAGCTCTGGAAGGCGGCGGCCTGTTTTTTTTTTCGCGCGAGAGAGAGAGGCTGGCTGGTTTTATAGATCCAACTTCGAGATATTTATGGTTATGCCACTGAGACTCTTTTGACCATAACTCCTTCGTTACAACTCCGATTTGGGCCCATATGTGTTTATAAACTCGTTTCGCCGTGATCTACGCAATGGCGTAACCAGAATTGTCAAATTCCTTCTTGATCAAAAGTCACCTTTTTCTTAATAAAATATTACGAGGGCAAAATTGTCTTTTCGCAAAATAAAATATTCCTTCATTATGAATTTTTTGGTTTGGGATATTACACCCCAAGTTTTGGACTCAATCCGACATCGATTGGTCCATGAAATCGAACAATTCAGGTTCGCACAAAGTTCGTTCTAAAACGGCGCGGGTTGTGTACTGCATAGTTTTTGTCATTGGATTTTGCTCAAAACTCACCAAACGACTCTTCCCATCATATTATGATGTTCCCCAAGTTTCAAACTCAATCCGATATCGATTGGTCCATGAAATTGGACATTTCAGAGTCGTACAAAGTTCATTCCGAAATGGAGTGGTTAGGGTATTGCATAGTTTTCGCCACTGGATTTCGCTCAAAACTCACCAAATGCCTCCTCCCACCGTATTATGATGTTCCCAAAGTTTTGGGCTTAATCCGATATCGATTAGTCCAAGAAATTGGACTATTCATGTTTGTACAAAGTTCGTTCTCAAATGGAGTGGTTGGTGTATTGCATAGTTATAGCGATTGGATTTCACTCAAAACTCATCAAATGACTCCTCCCACCGTATTATGATGTTCCCCCAAGCTTCGCACTCAATCCGATATGGATTGGTCCACGAAATTGGACAATTCAGGGACATAAGAAGTTCGTTCTGAAATGGAGTGGTTGGTGTATCGCATAGTTCTAGAGATTGAATTTCACTCAAAACCCACCGAATGACTCCTCCCCCCATATTATGATCTTCCCCAACTTTTGGACTCAATCAGATATCGATTGGTCCATGAAATTGGACAATTCAGGTTTGTACGAAGTTCGTTCTAAAATGGATTGGTTGGTGTATTTCATAGTTCTAGAGATTGGATTTCTCCCAAAACTCACCAAATGACTCCTCCCACCACATTATGATGGTCCCCAAGTTTTGGACTCAATCCGATATCGATTGGTCCATGAAATTAGACAATTCAGGTCCGTACAAAGTTCGATCTGAAATGGAGAGGTTGGTGTATTGCATAGTTTTAGCCATTGGATTTCTCTGAAAACTCCCCAAATGACCCCTCCCACAACATTATGATGTTCCCCAGGTTTTGGACTCAGTCCTATATCTATTGGTCCATGAAATTGGACAATTCAGGTTCGTGTGCAGTTCGTTCTGAAATGGAGTGGTTGGTGTATCGCATAGTTCAAGATGTTGAATTTCACTGAAAACCCACCAAATTACTCCTCCCACTATATTATGTTCTTCCCCAAGTTTTGGACTCAATCCGATAAAGATTGGTCCATGCAATTAGACAATTCCGGTTCGTTTGAAGATCGTTCTAAAATGTAGTGGTTTGTGTATTGCATAGTTCTAGAGCTTGGATTTCACTTAAAACCCACCAAATGACTCCTCCCACCATTTGATGATGTTCCCCAAGCTTCAGACTCAATCCGATATTGGTTGGTTCATGAAATTGGACAATTTAGGTTCATACAAAGTTCGTTCTAAAATGGTGTGGTGGTGTATTGCATAGTTCTGGAGATTGGATTTCACTCAAAACCCACCAAGTGAGTCCTCCCACCATATTATGTTGTTCCCCGAGCTTCGAACTCAATTCGATATCTATTGGTCCATGAAATTGGAGAATTCAAGTTCGTACGAAGTTCGTTCTCAAATGGTGTGGTTGGTGTATTGCATAATTTTAGCAATTGGATTTCCCTCAAAACTCACCAAATGACTCCTCCCACAATATTATGGTGTTCCTCACGTTTTGGACTCAATCCGATATCGATTGATCCCCGAAATTGGACAATTCAAGTTTGTATGAAGTTCGTTCTAAAATAGAGTGGTTGGTGTATTGCATAGTTTTAGTCATTCGATTTTGCTCAAAACTCCCCAAATGACTCTTCCCGCCATATTATGTTGTTCCGTAAGTTTCGGGCTCAATCCGATATCGATTGGTCCAAGAAATTGGACTATTCATGTACGTACGAAGTTCGTTCTCTGTTGGAGTGGTTGGTATAATGCATAGTTATAGGGATTGGATTTTACTCACACCTCACCAAATGACTCCTCCCACAATATTACGATGTTCCCCAAGTTTTGGACTCAATCCGGTATCGATTGGTCCATGAAATTAGACAATTTAAGTTTGTACGAAGTTCGTTCTAAAAGGGAGAGGTTGGTGTATTGCATAGTTTTTGCCGTTGGATTTCAGTCAAAACTCACCAAATTACTCATCCCACCACATTATGATGTTCCCCAAGTTTTGGACTCAATCCGATATCGATTGGTCCATGAAAACAGACAATTTAGGTTCGTACGAAGTTCGTTCTGAAATGCAGTGGTTTGTGTATTGCATAGTTCTAGAGATTGGATTTCATGACTCCTCCAACCGTGTTATAATGTTCCCCTATTTTTGGACTCAATACGATATCGATTGGTCCAAGAAATTGGACAATTCATGTTCGTACGATGTTCGTTCTAAAATGGAGTGGTTGGTGTATTGCATAGTTCTAGATATTGGATTTCACTCAAAACCCACCAAACGACTCCTTCCAACATATTATGATGTTCCCCAATTTTGGACTCAATCTGAAATCGATTGGTCATTGAAATCGGAGAATTCAGGTTCGTACGAAGTTCGTTATGAAATGGAGTGGTTTGTGTATTGCATAGTTTTAGCCATTGGATTTCACTCAAAACCCACCAAAAGACTCATCCCACCATATTATGTTGTTCCCCAACTTTTGGACTCAAACCGATATCGATTGGTCCAGGAAATCGGACTATTCAGGTTTGAACGAAGTTCATCCTTAAATGGAATGGTTTGTGTATTGCATAGTTTTAACCATTGGATTTTGCTCAAAACTCACCAAACGACTTTTCCCACCATATGATGATGTTCCCTAACTTTTGGGCTCAGTCCGATGTCGATTGGTCCATGAAACTGGAGTATTTATGTTCGAACGAAGTTGTTCTCTAATGGAGTGGTTGGTGTATTGCATAGTTATACCGTTTTGATTTCACTCAAAACCCACGAAATGACTCCTCCCAACTTATTTTGATGTTCCCCAAGCTTCGGAGTCAATCCAATATTGATTGGTCCATGAAATTGAACAACTGAGGTTCGTAAGAAGTTCGTTCTGAAATGGAGTGGATGGTACATCGCATAGTTTTAGAAATTGGATTTCACTCCAAACAAACCAAATCATCCTCCCACCATATTATGATGTTCCCCAAGCTTCGGACTCAATCTGATATCGGTTGGTCCATGAAATTAGACAATTCAGGTTCGTGCGAAGTTTGTTCTGAAATGGAGTGGTCGGTATATTGCATAGTTTTAGGCATTGGATTTCACTCAAAACTCACCACATCACTCCTCCCACAATATTATGATGTTCCCCAACTTTTGGACTCTATCCGATATCGATTGGTTCATGAGAACGGACAACTCAGGTTCGTACGAAGTTCGTTCTGAAATGGAGTGGTTCCTGTATTGCATAGTCCTGGGGATTGGATTTCACTCAAAACCCACCAAATGACTCCTCCCACCATTTTATAATGTTCCCCCATTATTGGACTCAATACGATATCGATTGGTCCATGAAATTGGACAATTCATGTCCATACGATGTTCGTTCTGAAATGGAGTGTTTAGTGTATTGCATAGTTCTAGAGATTGGATTTCACTCAAAACGCACCAAATGACTCCTCCCACCATATTATGATGTTCCACGACTTTTGGACTCAATCCAATATCGATTGGTCCACGAAATCTGACAATTCAGGTTTGTACGAAGTTCGATATGAAATGGAGTGGTTGGTGTATTGCATAGTTTTAGCCATTGGATTTCACTGAAAACTGACCAAATGACCCCTCCCACAACATTACGATGTTCCCCAAGTTTTGGACTCAATTCGGTATCGATTGGTCCATGAAATTGGACAATCCAGCTTCGTACGAAGTTCATTCTAAAATGGAGTGGTTGGTGTATTGCATAGTTTAAGAGATTGGATTTCACTGAAAACCCTCCAAATGACTCCTCCCACTATATTACGTTGTTCCCCAATTTTTGGACTCACTCATATATATATTGGTCCATGCAATTAGACAGTTCGGGTTCGTACGAAGATCGTTATAAAATGTTGTGATTGGTGTATTGCATAGTTTTAGAGCTTAGATTTCACTTAAAACCCACCAAGTGACTCCTCCCACCATATGATGATGTTCCCCAAGCTTTGGACTCAATCCGATATCGATTGGTTCATGAAATTAGACAATTCAGGTTCGTACGAAGTTCGTTATGAAAAGGTATGGTTGGTGTATTACACAGTTATGGAGATTGGATTTCACTCAAAACCCACGAAGTGACTCCTCCCCCATATTATGTTCTTCCCCGAGCTTCGGACTCAGTCCGATATCGATTGATTGATGAAATTGGACAATTCAGGTTCGTATGAAGTTCGTTCTGAAATGGAGTGGATTATGTATTGCATAGTTTTAGCCAATGGATTTCACTCAGAACACACCAAATGACTCCTCCCACAATATTATGGTGTTCCCCAAGTTTTGGACTCAATCCGATATCGATTGGTCCCCGAAATTGGACAATTTAGGTTTGTAAGAAGTTCGTTCTGAAATGGAATGGTTGGTCTACTGCACAGTTTTAGCCATTGGATTTCACTCCAAACAAAACAAATCAGTCCTCCAAACAAATCAATCCGATATCGATTGGTCCATGAAATTGGACAATTCAGGTTCGTGCGAAGTTCGTTCTAAAATGGAGTGGTTGGTGTATTGCATAGTTCTAGAGATTGGATTTCACTAAAAACCCACCAAATGACTCCTTCCACCATATTATGATGTTCCCCAAGTTTGGACTCAGTCCGATGTCGATTGGTCCATGAAATTGGAGTATTTAAGTTCGTACGAAGTTCGTTCTCTAATGGAGTGGTTGGTGTATTGCATAGTTATAGCGATTTGATTTCACTGAAAACCCACCAAATGATTCCTCCCAACTTATTATGATTTTTCCCAAGCTTTGGACTCAATCCGATATCGATTGGTCCATGAAATTGGACAACTCAGGTTCGTAAGAAGTTCGTTATGAAATGGAGTGGTTGGTATATTGCATAGTTTTAGCCATTGGATTTCGCTCCAAACAAACCAAATCACCCCTCCCACCACATTATGGTGTTCCCCATGCTTCGAACTCAATCCGATATCGATTGGTGCATGAAATTGAACAATTCAGGTTCGTGCGAAGTTTGTTTTGAAATGGAGTGGTTGGCATATTGCATAGTTTTAGCCAATGGATTTCACTCAAAACTCACCAAATGACTCCTCCCATAATATTATGATGTTCCCCAACTTTTGGACTGAATCCGATATCGATTGGTCCATAAAATTGGACAATTCAGCTTCGTACGAAGTTTGTTCTAAAATGGAGTGGTTGGTGTATCGCATAGTTCAAGAGATTGGATTTCACTGAAAACCCACCAAATTACTCCTCCCACTATATTATGTTGTTCCCCAAGTTTTGGACTCAATCCGATATAAATTGGTCCATGCAATTAGACAATTCAGGTTCGTACGAAGATCGTTCTAAAATGTTCTGATTGGAGTATTGCATAGTTCTAGAGCTTAGATTTCACTTAAAACCCACCAAACGATGACGTTCCCCAAACTTCGAACTCAATCCAATATCGATTGATTCATGAAATTGGACAATTCAGGTTCGTACGAAGTTCGTTCTGAAATGGTGTGGTTGGTGTATTGCATAGTTTTGGAGATTGGATTTCACTCAAAACCCACCAAGTGACTCCTCCCACCATATTATGTTCTTCCCCGAGCTTCGGACCCAATCTGATATCGATTGGTCCCCGAAATTGGACAATTCAGGTTCGTGCGAAGTTCGTTCCAAAGTGGAGTGGTTGGTGTATTGCGCAGTTTTAGCCGTTGGATTTCACTCAAAACTCTCCAAATGACTCCTCCCACAATATTTTGATGTTCCCCAAGTTTTGGACTAAAGACGATTTCGATTGGTCCTTGAAATTGGACAATTCAGGTCCGTACGAAGTTCGTTCTGAAATGGAGTGGTAGGTGTATCGCATAGTTCTAGAGATTGGATTTCACTCAAACCTCAGCAAGTCACTCCTACCACCATATTATAACGTTTCCCAACTTTTGTACTCAATCCGATATCAATTAGTCCATGAAATTGGACAATTTAGGTTTGTACGAAGTTAGTTCTAAAATGGAGTGGTTGGTGTATTGCATAGTTTTAGCCGTTGGATTTCCCCCAAAACTCACCAAATGACTCCTCCCACAATATTACGATGTTCCCCAGGTATTGGACTGAATCCGATTTCGATTGGTCCATGAAATTGGACAATTCAAGTTGGTACGAAGTTCGTTCTGAAATGGAGTGGTAGGTGTATCGCACAGTTCTAGAGATTGGATTTCACTCAAACCTCAGCGAATGACTTCTCCCACAATATTACGATGTTCCCAAACTTTTGGGATCAATCCGATATCGATTGGTCCATGAAATTGGACAATTTAGTTTCGTACAAACTTCGTTTGGAAATGTAGTGGTTGGTGTATCCCATAGTTCTAGAGATTGAATTTCACTCAAAACCCACCAAATGACTCCTCCCACCATATTATGACGTTTCCCATGTTTTGGACTCAATTCGATATCGATTGGTCCATGAAATCGGACAATTCAAGTTCGTACGAACTTCATTCGGAAATAGAGTGGTTCCTGTATTGCATAGTTCTAGAGATTGGATTTCTCTCAACACCAACCAAATGACTCCTCCCACCATATTATGATGTTCCCCAAGCTTCGGAGTCAATCCGACATCGATTGGTCCATGAAATCGGACAATTCAAGTTTGTACGAAGTTTGTTCTGGAATGGAGTGGTTGGTGTATTCCGCAATTTTAGCCATTGAATTTCTCTCAGAACTCAACAAATGACTCCTCCCCCAATATTATGATATTCCCCAACTTTTGGACTCAATTCGATATCGATTGGGCCATGAAATCGGACAATTTAAGTTCCTACGAAGTTTGTTACGAAATCGAGTGGTTGGTGTATTGCATAGTTTTACCCTTTGGATTTCACTCAAAACCCACAAAATGACTCCTCTCACAGTATTATGATATTATCCAAGTTTTGGACTCAATCGGATATCGGTTGCTCCATGAAATTGGACAATTCAGGTTCGTATGAAGTTCATTCAAAAATGGAGTGCGTGGTGTATTGCATAGTTCTAGATAGTGGATTTCACTCAAAACCCACCAAATGATTCCTCCCACCATATTAGGATGTTCCCCAAGCTTCGGAGTCAATCCGATATCGATTGGTCCATGAAAGTGGACAATTCAGGCTCGTACAAAGTTCGTTCTGAAATGGAGTGGTCTGTATATTGCATAGTTTTTACCATTGGATTTCATTCAAAACTAACCAAATGACTCCTCAGACTACATTATGATGTTCCCCAAGTTTTGGATTGAATCCGTTATTGATTGGTCCATGAAATTGGACAATTCAGGTGCGTACGAAGTTCGGTTTGAAACGGACTGGTTGGTTCATTACACAGTTCTATAGATTGGATTTCACTCAAAACCCACCAAATGACTCCTTCCACCACATTATGATGTTCCCCAACTTTTGGACTCAATCCGATATCGATTGGTCCATGAAATCGGACAATTGAGGTTGGCATAAAGTTCGTTCTGAAATGGAGTGGTTGGCGTATTGCATTGTTTTAGCCAATGGATTTCACTCAAAACCTACCAAATGACTCCTCCCACCATATTATGATGTTCCCCAAGCTTCAAACTCAATCCGATATCGATTGGTCCATGAAATTTGACAATTCAGGTACGTACGAAGTTCTTTCTGAAACGGAGTGGTTGGTGTATTGCATAGTTCTGGAGATTGGATTTCACTTAAAACACACCAAATGACTCCTCCCACCATATTATGATGTTCCCCAAGTTTCGGACTCAATCCAATATCGATTGGTCCATGAACTTGGAAAGTTCAGGTTCCTTTGAAGTTCGTTCTGAAATAGTGCGGTTGGTGTGTTGCATAGTTTTAGCCATTCCATTTCACTCAAAACTCACCAAATGACCACCCTCACTACATTATGAGGTTCCCCAAGTTTTGGACTCAATCCGATATCGATTGTTCCATGAAATTGGACAATTCAGGTTCGTGCGAAGTTCGTTCTTAAATGGAGTGGTTGGTGTATCGCATAGTTCTAGAGATTCAATTTCACTCAAAACCCACCAAATGACTCCTCCCACCATATTATGAAGTTCCCCAACTTTTGGACTCAAACCGATATTGATTGGTCCATGAAATCGGACAATTGAGGTTTGTATGAAGTTCGTTCTGAAATGGAGTGGTTGGTGTATTGCATTGTTTTAGCCAATGAATTTCACTGAAAACCCACCAAATGACTCCTCCCACCATATTATGATGTTCCCTAAGTTTTGGACTCAATTTGATATCGATTGGTCCACGAAATTGGACAATTCAGGTTCGTATATAGTTCGTTCTAAACGGAGTGCTTGGTGTATTGCATAGTTCTGGAGATTGGATTTCACTCAAAACACACCAAATGACACCTCTTACCGTATTATGATGTTCCCCAAGTTTCGGACTCAATCCGATATCGATTGGTCCATGAAATTGGAAAATTCAGGTTCGTACGAAGTTCATTCTGAAACGGAATGGTTAGTGTATTGCATAGTTTTAGCCATTGGATTTCACTAAAAACTCACCAAATGACTCCTCCCACCATTTTATTAAGTTCCCCATGTTTTGGACTCAATCTGATATCGATTGGTCCATGAAATTGGACAATTCAGATTCGTACGAAGTTCATTCTGAAATGGAGTGGTTGGTGTATTGCATAGTTCTAGAGATTGGATTTAACTCAAAACCCACCAAAAGACTCCTCCCACCATATTTTGATGTTCCCCAAGTTTTGGACTCAATCCGATATCGATTGTTCCATGAAATTGGACAATTTAGGTTCGTACGAAGTTCGTTCTGAAATGGAGTAGTTGGTATATTGCATAGTTCTAGAGATTGGATGTCACTCAAAACACACCAAATGACTCCTCCCACAATATTATGACGTAACTTAAGCTTTGGACACAACCGATATCGATTAGCCATGAAATTGGACAATTCAGATTCGTGCAAAGTTCGTTATGAAATGGAGTGGTTGGTGTATTGCATAGTTTTAGCCATTGAATTTCACTCAAAACTCACTAATCGACTCCTCCTACCATATTATGATGTTCCCCAAATTTTGGACTCAATCCAATATCATTTGTTCCATGAAATTGGACAATTCAGGTCCGTTACGAAGTTCGTTCTGAAATGGAGTGGTTGGTGTACTGCATAGTGCAAGTGATTTGATTTCACTCAAAACTCACCGAATGACTCCTCCCACAACATTATGATGTTCCCCAAGTTTTGGACCCAATCCGATATCGATTGGTCCATGAAATTGGACAATTTCGATGTACGAAGTTCGTTCTAAAATGGATTTGTTGGTGTACTTCATGGTTCAAGAGATTGGAGTTCACTCAAAACCCACCAAAATGACTCTTCCTAGCATATGATGATGTTCCCCAAGTTTTGGACTCAATCTGATTTCGATTGGTCTATGACATCGGAAAATTCAGAGTCGTACGAAGTTCGTTCTGAATTGGAGTGGTTGGTGTATTTCGCAGTTAATTGGATTTCACATAAAATTCTTCGATAGCGATTGTTCCATGAAATTGGACAATTCAGTTCAAACAAAGTTCGTTCTAAAATGGAGTGGTTGGTGTATTGGATAGTTCTAGAGATTGGATTTTACACAAAACCCACCAAATGACTCCACCCACCATATTATGACATTCCCCCAGCTTTGGACTCAATTCGATATCGATTGGACCATGAAATTGGGCAATTGAGGTTCGTACGAAGTTCGTTATGATATGGAGTGGTTGGGGTATCGCATATTTCTAGAGATTGAATTTCACTCAAAACCTACCAAATGACTACTCCTACCATATTATGATGTTCCCCATGTTTTGGGCTCAATCTGATATCGATTGGTCCATGAAATTTGACTATTCATGTTCGTACGAAGTTCGTTCTCTAATGGAGTGGTTGATGTATTGCACCGTGTTAGCCATTGGATGTTGCTTAAAACTCACCAAATGACTCGTCCCACAACATTATGATGTTCCCCAAGTTTTGGACTGAATCCGATATCGATTGGTCCAGGAAATTGTGCAATTCAGGTTCGTACGAAGTTCGTTCTTCAATGGAGTGGCTGGTGTTTTGCACAGTTTTATCCACTGGATTTCACTCAAAACTTACCAAATGATTCCTCCCAGAACATTATGATGTTCCCCAAATTTTGGACTTAATCCGATATCGACTGGTGCATGAAACTGGACAAGTCAGGTTTGTACGAAGTTGGTTCTGAAATGGAGTGGTTGGTGTATTAAATAGTTATATAGATTGGATTTCACTCAAAACAAACCAAATGACTCCTCCCCCGATAATATGCTGTTTCCAAAGTTTTGTACTCAATCCGATATCGATTGGTCCCTGAAATTGGACAATTCAGGTTCGTGCGAAGTTCATTCTAAAATGGTGTGGTTGGTGTATTGCATAGTTCTAGAGATTGGATTTCACTCAAAAACCACCAGATGACTCCTCCCACCCTATTATGATGTTCCCCAAGCTTCGAACTCAGTCCGATATCGATTGGTCAATGAAACTGGCAAATTCAGGTTTGTACGAATTTCGTTCTGAAAAGAACTGGTTGGTGTATTGCATAGTTCTAGAGATTGGATTTCACTCAAAACCCACCAAATGACTCCTCCCACCATATTATGATGTTCGTCAAGTTTTCGACTCAATCCGATATCGATTGGTCCATGAAATTTGACAATTCAGGTTTGTACGAAGTTCATTCTGAAATGGAGTGGTTGGTGTATTGCATTGTCCTATTGATTGGATTTCACTCGAAAGAAACGAAATGACTCCTCCCACCATATTATGATGTTCCCCAAGCTTTGGACTCAATCCGATACCTATTGGTCCCTGAAATTGGACAATTCAGGTTTGTACGAAGGTCATTCTGAAATGGAGTGCTTGCTGTATTGCATTGTTCCAGAGATTGGATCTCTCTCAAAATAAGCCAAATGACTCCTCCCCACCATAATACGATGTTCCCCCAGTTTTGGACTCAATCCGTTATAGATTGGTCCATGACATCGGACAATTCAGGTTCGTACGAAGTTTTAAAATGGACTGGTTGGTACATTGCATGGTTCTAGAGATTGGATTTCACTCAAAACCTACCAAATGACTCCTCCCACCATATTATGATGTTCTCCAAGTTTCGGACTCAATCCGATATCGATTGGTCCATGAAATTCGACAATTCAGGTTCGTACGAAGTTCGTTCTAAAATGGACTGCTTGGTACATTGCATAGTTCTAGAGATTGGACTTCACTCAAAACCCACCAAATGACTCCTCCCACCATATTATGATGTTCCCCAAGTTTCGGACTAAATCCGATATTGATTGGTCCAAGAAATTGGACAATTCAGCTTCGTACGAAATTCGTTCTAAAATGGACTGGTTGGTACATTGCATAGTTCTAGAGATTGAATTTCACTCAAAACCCACCAAATGACTCCTCCCACCATATTATGATGTTCCCCAAGTTTCGGACTCAATCCGATATCGGTTGGTCCATGAAATTGGACAATTCAGGTTCATACTACTTTCGTTCTGAAATGGAGTGGTTGGTATGTTGCATAGTTTTAGCCATTAGATTTCACTCAAAACTCACCAAATAACTCCTCCCACAACATTATGATGTTCCCCAACTTTTGGACTCAATCCGATATCGATTGGTCCATGAAATCGGACAATTCAGAGTCGTACCATGTTCGTTCTGAAATGGAGTGGTTGGTGTATTGCGTAGGTTTAGCCATTGGATTTCACTCAAAATCGACCAAATGACTCCTCCCACCATATTACGGTGTTCCCAAAGTTTTGGACTCAATCCGATCTCGATTGGACCATGAAATTGGACAATTTAGGTTCGTATGAAGTTCGTACAGAAATGGAATGGTTGGTGTATTACATAGTTCTATAGATTGGATTTCACAAAAATCTTCCAAAATGACCCATATTATGATGTTCCCAAGCTTTGGACTCAATCCGATATCGATTGGACCCTGAAATTGGACAATTCAGGTTCGTACGAAGTTCGTTCTGAAATGGAGTTTTTGGTGTATCACATAGTTCTCAGGATTGGATTTCACTCAAAATCGACCAAATGACTCCTCCCACCATATTATGATGTTCCCCAAGTTTAGGACTCAATCCGATATCCATTGGTCCATGAAATTGGACAATTCAGGTTCGTACGAAGTTCGTTCTAAAATGGAGTGGATTGTGTATCGCATAGTTCTAGAGATTGCATTTCACCCAAAACTCCCCAAATGACTCCTCCCACCATATTGTGATGTTCCCCAACTTTTGGACTCAATCCGATATCGATTGGCCCATGAAATCGGACAATTCAAGTTCGTACGAAGTTCGTTCTAAAATGGAGAGATTTGTGTATTGCATAGTTTTAGACATTGGATTTCGCTCAAAACTCACCAAATGACTCCTCACACCATATTATGATGTTTCCCAACTTTTGGGCTCAATCCGATGTCTATTAGTCCAAGAAATTGAACTATTCATGATCGTACGAATTTAGTTCTCTAATGGAGTGGTTGGTGTATTGCATAGTTATAGCGATTGGATTTCACTCAGAACCCACCAATGGACTCGTCCCACCACATGATGTTGTTCCCCAAGCTTCGGACTCAATCCGATATCCATTGGTTCATGAAATTGGACAATTCAGGTTCATACGAATTTCTTTCTGAAATAGAGTGGCTGGTATATTGCATAGTTTTAACCATTGGATTTCACTCAAAACACACCGAATGACTCATCCCACAATATTATGACGTTCCCCAAGTTTTGGACTCAATCTGGTATCGATTAGTCCATGAAATTGGACAATTCAAGTTCGTACGAAGTTCGTTCTGAAATGGAGTGGTTGGTGTCTCGCTGAGTTCTAGAGATTGGATTGCACACAAAACTCTCCAAATGACTCTTTCCACCATATTAGGATGTTCCTCAACTTTTGGAATCAATCCGTTATCGATTGGTCCATGTAATCGAACAATTCAGGTTCGTACGAAGTTCGTTCTAAATTGGAGTGGTTGGTGTATTGCATAGTTTTAGCTGTTGGTTTTCACTCAAAACTTACCAAATGACTCCTCCCACAATATTATGATGTGCCCCAGTTTTTGGACTCAATCCGATATCGATTGGTCCATGAAATCGAACAATTCAAGTTCGAACGAAGTTCGTTCTGAAATAGAGTGGTTGGTGTATGGTATAGTTTTAGCAATTGGATTTTGGTCCAAACACACCAAATGACTCCTCCCACCATATTATGATGTTCCCCAAGCTTTGGAATCAATCCGATATCGATTGTTCCAAGAAATTGGACTATACATGTATGAAGTTCGTTCTAAAATGGATTGGTTGGGGTATTGCACAGGTTTAGCCATTGCATTTTGCTCAAAAGTCACCAAATGACTCCTCTCACTACATTATAATGTTCCCCAAGTTTTGGACTCAATCCGATATCGATTGGTCAATGAAATTGGACAATTCAGATTTGTACGAAATTCGTTCTGAAATGGAGTGGTTAGTGTATTGCATAGTTCTAAAGATTGGATTTCACTCTTAAAAAACCAAATGACTCCTCCCACCATCTTGTGGTGTTCCCCAAGTTGTGGACTCAATCCGATATCAATTGAGCCATGAAATTGGACAATTCAGGTTCGTACGAAGTTCTTTCTAAAATGCAGTGGTTGGTGTATTGAATAGTTGTAGCGGTTGGATTTCACTCAAAACCCCCCAAATGACTCCTCCCACCATATTATGACGTTCCCCAAGCATCGGACTCAATCCGATATCGATTGGTCCATGAAATTTGACAATTCAGGTTCGTACGAAGTTCTTTCTTTAATGGAGTGGTTTGTATATTGCATAGTTTTTGCCATTGGATTTCACTCAAAACTTACCAAATGACTCCTCCCACAATATTATGATGTTCCTCAAGTTTTGGACTCAATCTGATATCGATTGGTTCATGAAATCGGACAATTCAGAGTCGTACAAAGTTCGTTCTGAAATGGAGTGGCTGGTGAATAGCATAGTTTTAGCAGTTGAATTTCGCTCAAAACTCACCAAATGACTCCGCCCACAATATGATGATGTTCCCCAAGTTTTGCACTCAATCCGATATCGATCGATCAATGAAATCGGACAATTCAGAGTTATACAAAGATCGTTCTGAAATGGAGTGGTTGGTGAATCGCATAGTTTTATCCATTGAATTTCTCTCAAAACTCACCAAATCACTCCTCCCACCATATTATGATGTTCCCCAAGTTTTGGACTCAATCCGATATCGATTGGTCAATGAAATTGGACAATTCGAATTCGTACGAAGTTCGTTCTGCAATACAGTGCTTGGTGTATTGCATAGTTTTAGCCATTAGATTTCACTCAAAACTCACAAATTGACTCCTCCCACAACATTTTGATGTTCCCAAGTTTTGGACTCAATCAGACATCGATTGATCAATGAAATTGGACAATTCAAGTTTGTACGAAGTTCGTTCTGTAATGGAGTGGTTGGTGTATTGGATAGTTTTAGCCATTGGATTTCACTCAAAACTCACCAAATGACTCCTCCTACAATATCATGATGTTCCCCAACTTTTGGACTCAATCCGATATCGATTGGTACATGAAATCGGACAAGTCAGGTTCGTATGAAGTTCGTTTGGGAATGGAGTGGTTGGTGCATTGCATAGTTTTAGCCATTAGATTTCACTCAAAACCCACCAAATGACTCCTCCCACCACATTATGATATTCCCCACGTTTTGGACTCACTCCGATATCGATTAGCCCATGAAATCGGTCAATTCAGGTTCGTACGAAGTTCGTTCTGAAATGGAGTTGTTGGTGTATCGCATAGTTCTAGAGATTGGATTTCGAACAAAACCCACCAAATGACTCCGCCCACCATATTATGATGTTCCCCAAGTTTTGGGCTCAATCCGATATCGATTGGTCCAAGAAATCGGACTATTCATGTTCGTACGAAGGTCGTTCTCTAATAGAGTGGTTTTGGTATTGCATAGTTATAGTGATCGGATTTGACTCAAAACTCACCAAATGACTCCTCCCACAATATTATGATGTTCCCCAAGTTTTGGACACAATCAGATATCGATTGGTCCATGGAATTGGACAATTCAGGTTCGTACGAAGTTCTCACTGAAATGGAGTGGTTGGTGGATTTCATAGTTCTAGAGAATGGATTTCACTAAAAACCCACCAAATGACTCTTCCCACCCTGTTATGTTGTTCCTCACGCTTTCGACTCAATCCAATATCAATTGATCGATGAAATTGGACAATTCAGGTTCGTACAAAGTTCGCTCCAAAATGCTGTTGGTGTGTTGCATAGTTCTAAAGATTGGATTTCACTCAAAACCCCCCAACTGACTCCTTCCCCCATGTTATGATGTTCCCCAAGCTTCGGACTCAATCGGATATCGATTGGTCCATGAAATTGGACAATGCAGGTTCGTACAAAGTCCGTACTGAAATGGATTGGTTGGTGTATTGCATAGTTCTAGAGATTGAATTTCACTAAAAACCCACCAAATGACTCCTTGATAGATTCATATTTTGCATATATAATCTATCTTTATTTGCATTGTTTTCATGTGAAGATTTTGTAGGAAATCATACCTAGCAAGGCTTTGGAGCAAATTATGGGTATCAGCTGGACCCTTGAGAATACCTTCCTATTTTCCCTTTAAAACCCCAAAGCAAATTCCCTCTTTGACTAAGCCGCATGTTACTTCCTTTTGAGAATAGGTCTTAGTTTTTCTAATATTCCTATTTTTCCTTTCCTTCCTAAATAAATATTATCTTCCTTATTTTTGGAGGAGTCCCTTGGCCTATAAATACAAAGCTTTAACCTAATAACCAGGGCATCTTTTTCCACCATCGTCTTCTCTACCATATTTTTCCACCAACTTTCATTCAATCAGAGAAATATCAGAGGAAGCCAAGAATTTGCTGCTGCATTATTTGAGGAGCTTTTGAAGGTGTTCCTGTGAAGATTCTGAAGATCAAGTCCATCGGCCAAATTGATTTTATGACAACCTTGAATACTTAATTTCTATCGTTATATTAATTTCTGATTATTATCTCATGTTGAGTATTTGTTACTGTTCTTAATGATTTAAATATCTAGCTAATATTTAATTGATGATCCAAGCGGAGACCGAGAGGAAATGTTTGGTGTTTGCTTCTTGTAACAAATACCATGACTTGAATGAGTGCCCGAGAGGGACTAACATGACTCATGCAGTTTTCTTGTAGGTTCTCATAGAACTTAATGGGTTCTTGATTTTCTAAATCCGTTGCTCGAGAGAGAATGGGTTGTTAATTGAGAATACTTTTGGTTGAGCCCGAGAGGGGATATCGAATGAATTAGGAGAAACCAACTGTCAACATGGATAGTAATTAGGGTTAATTGGCTATAAGAATTAAGTAGAATTGGTTATGGTGAAGTCGGATGCTCTAGTGTCTCATCATCTTAATTTTCTATTGTTAATTAAATTGTTATTTTTCATAATTGTTTTAGTTTTCTTAAAATTAATCAATCTTCTTAATCAACTGTTGAAATAAACTTATGCATTAATCATAATTGGTAGTTAATAGGAAATTACAGTCTTCGTGGGAACGACACTCTACTTATTTCTATTTGTGCGCTTGCAATAATTTCACAACAAGTTTTTGGCACCGCTGCCGGGGACTGTTTTATTTTCTATTAATATCAATATAGTTTAATTCTGAGTTTAATTTGAATTTCCTTTTTTTTTTTGTTTTTTTTTTGTTTCAGGTACTTTGATCCGTGTATGCACCGTTCTCGTACCCTAGAACTCATACCACGTGACCCAGAAATCGAACGTACGTTTCATAAGCGGAACAAAGCAAACAAAAAGCACACTTTGGTGGAACCACCATCCACACCTATGGCAGAGGAAGCAGAAAGAGCAGTGGGGGAATTTGGCCCCCCAGTGGCAACTCCCTCAGCGATCCGACGTCCTGCTATTGCAGCCAACAATTTTGAGATCAAACCAGCCATGATCACTATGCTGCAGAATTCATCCGTATTTTGTGGTCTACCGAATGAAGATCCCAACATCCATCTTGCAATATTTTTGGAGATTTGTGATACTTCCAAGTTCAATGGGGTAACTGACGACGTGATCCGTTTAAGGCTATTCCCCTTCTCCTTGAAGGATAAAGCTAAGCTTTGGTTACTGTCACAGCCACAAGACTCCATCCGTACTTGGGATGATTTATCTAAGAAATTCCTTGCTAAATTTTTCCCCCCAGCAAAAACTGCAAAATTTCGACAAGATATTATGTCATTCGCTCAATATGATAAGGAACCTCTATATGAAGCCTGGGAACGATTCGAAGATTTATTGCGCAAGTGTCCTCACCATGAGCTACCAACCTGGATTCAAGTTCAGACTTTCTACAATGGGTTGAGTCAAACAAGCAGGACACTAGTTGATGCAGCTGCTGGAGGGGCTTTAATGACAAAAACGGCTACCGAAGCATTTGAATTATTGGAGACCATGGCATCCAACAACTACCAATGGCCGAGTGAGAGAATGAATTTGAAACCAGCTGGGGTCTTGGAAGTCGATGCTATGGCTTTGCTAACAGCACAAATTTCTAACCTTACTAAAAAAGTTGATTCTTTAAGTGTTAATGCTATAAACACTAGTACTAATTTTGGTTGTGAACTTTGTGCAGGCCCTCATCCAAGTTCAGAGTGTACCAAAGGGAACCCATTTGCGTCCGCTGAGCAAGTTAATCAGGTTGGAGAATTTAATCGACAAAGGAATAATCCTTATTCCAATACATACAACCCCGGTTGGCGAAACCATCCAAATTTTTCATGGAGCAACACTCATAATGTGCAGAGACCACCACTTGGTTTTCCGGCTCAAGAGAAGAAAATAAATTTGGAAGATGCGCTTACTCAATTGACTATGTCTACCACCCAATTCATGACTGAAACAAAAACTCAATTTCAGAATCAGCAAGCTTCTATTCAGAATTTGGAAGTGCAAGTTGGCCAATTAGCTAATGTTATAAGTGGAAGAAACCAAGGAGTATTTCCAAGCCAACCTGAAGTTAACCCGAAAAATCAAGAACAAGCAAAAGCAATCACTCTTCGTAAAGGGAAGCAAGTAAATACAGCAGTCGACTTGGAACAAGAAGCATTAGAGAAAGAAAAAGAAGCTAAGAAGTCTGCAGCGGAAATGGGGCATGCATCTTCACCACCAATCACCACCACAGAAAAATCCCAAGAAGAAGAAAATTCTATACCAATTCCTTCTCCTCAACTGAAGCCATATGTCCCACAAATCCCTTTTCCGCAGAGGTTGAGAAAAAATAAAGTTGATGGGCAGTTTGCAAAATTCTTGGAGATGTTCAGAAAGTTACAGATCAACATTCCTTTTGCTGAAGCTTTGGAACAAATGCCAAGTTATGCAAAATTCATGAAAGACATTCTCTCCAAGAAGAGGAAATTTGGAGAGCACGAGAAAATCCAACTGACAGAAGAGTGCAGCGCCATCCTACAACGGAAGCTTCCACCAAAACAAAAAGATAGAGGGAGTTTTAAAATTCTATGCACTATTGGAAATAATTTCTTTGAAAGAGCTTTATGTGATTTGGGTTCTAGCATTAACTTACTACCTTTATCTGTTGCTAAAAAGATTGGTATTGGTGAAATTAAACCCACTACTGTTTCTTTGCAGATGGCGGACAGGTCAATCACATACCCAGATGGAATTATAGAAGATGTTCTAGTAAAGGTTGATACACTCATATTTCCGGCGGATTTTCTGGTTTTGGATATGGAAGAAGATTCTGACACGCAGCTAATTTTGGGCCGCCCATTCTTGATTACTTCACGCACTCTGATTGACGTAGAAGAAGGGTTACTAACTTTGAGAGTTGGGAATGAAAAAGCAACATTCAAAGTTTTTGAAGCAATTAAATTTCCAAGAGAAGCGGAGGATTGTTTTCACATGGAATTAATTGATGAAATTGCTTCAGACACATTTAAAAAGGAGAATCCGAGCCATCCATTGGAATCTACATTGGTCCATGCTGCTACCTCCCAAGATGACAACCCCATGGTTGCTGAATATGTCTTATATTTGGATGCATCACAACCATACCACCCAAGGCGAAGGAATTAGTTCGAACCACTAGGAGAGGCACCTCCTAAGGCTGCACCTTCGGTGATTGCTGCACCCACACTTACTCTGAAGCCATTGCCAACACATTTGAGGTATGCTTATTTGGGAAATTCTGAAACTTTACCAGTTATTATTGCTGCCAATTTGAGTGAAACTGAAGAAGAAAAAGTATTACGGGTTTTGAGAAAATATAAAACTGCAATTGGGTGGACAATCGCTGACATCAAGGGTATTAGCCCTTCTATGTGTATGCATCGAATACTAATGGAAGAGGAGCATAAGCCATCCGTGGAGCATCAACGTCGATTGAATCCCAACATGAAGGAAGTGGTTCGTGCAGAGGTATTAAAATTGCTTGATGCAGGTATTATTTACCCTATATCTGACAGTAGTTGGGTGAGTCCTACACAGGTTGTGCCAAAGAAAGGAGGGATGACTGTTGTAAAAAATGAGAATAATGAGTTAGTTCCAATAAGAACTGTTACAGGATGGAGAGTCTGCATAGATTACAGGAAATTAAATTCTGCAACCAGAAAAGATCACTTCCCGCTGCCTTTTATTGATAAGGTACTAGAAAGACTTGCTGGGCATGCCTATTACTGTTTCCTAGACGGATACTCAGGATATAATCAAATTCCTATCGCGCCTGAAGACCAAGATAAAACGACCTTCACATGTCCATTTGGAACTTTTGCCTATCGCCGTATGCCTTTTGGGTTATGTAATGCTTCTGCCACTTTTCAACGTTGCATGATGAGCATTTTCTCGGACATGGTGGAGCGATTTATTGAGGTATTTATGGATGATTTCTCTGTTTTCGGTTCATCTTTTGATTCTTGTTTGGATAATTTGGCATTGGTGTTAGCAAGATGTGAAGAAACCAATTTAGTTCTCAATTGGGAAAAATGCCATTTTATGGTACAAGAAGGAATTGTGTTGGGGCATAAAATTTCAGCAAGAGGTATTGAGGTTGACCGTGCAAAAATTGAGACCATAGAAAAGCTGCCACCCCCTTCTACAGTGAAAGGAATTCGAAGCTTCCTGGGACATGCTGGGTTTTATCGTCGATTTATAAAGGATTTCTCAAAAATTACAAAGCCTCTTTGCAAGTTGTTATTGAAGGATTCTGAATTCAACTTTGATTCAGACTGTTTGGAGGCATTTAATTTATTGAAGACAAAACTCACCACTGCACCAGTCATTATGGCACCTGATTGGGAATTACCATTTGAGATTATGTGTGATGCAAGTGATTATGCTATTGGAGCCATCTTGGGTCAAAGGAAGAATAAATTACTACATGTAATTCACTATGCAAGTCGTACATTGAATGATGCCCAACTGAACTATGCCACTACGGAAAAGGAATTGTTAGCAGTAGTATTCGCATTGGATAAATTTCGTTCTTACCTATTGGGTGCGAAGGTAATTGTATATACGGATCATGCAGCTTTGAAATTTTTGCTTGCCAAGAAGGAAGCAAAACCAAGACTAATTCAATGGGTTTTATTACTTCAAGAGTTTGATATTGAAATTCGAGATAAAAAAGGGTCTGAGAATGTGGTGGCCGACCACCTCTCTCGGCTAGTCCGTGAGGATGAAGTTATAGAAGATGTTGGGCCTATCCTAGAGACATTGCCGAATGAGCAATTATTTTCCATCTACTCTGAGAAAAAATTCATCACTCCCTGGTATGCAGATTTTGTAAATTACCTAGCTTGTGGTATTCTTCCCCCTAATATGTCTTTTTATCAGAAAAAGAAATTCCTATCATTGGTTAAACATTATTATTGGGATGATCCATATTTGTGGAAGCATGGTCCTAACCAAGTTATACGAAGATGTGTACCTGAGACAGAGATGGCTGACATATTATTGCATTGTCATACTTTGGCATGTGGAGGCCATTATGGTGCTTCCAAGACTACGGCCAAGGTTCTACAATCTGGATTTTTCTGGCCTACTTTGTTTAAAGATGCTCAAGACTTTGTTGCAAGATGTGACCCTGCCAACGTACAGGAAATATCTCTAGTCGAAACCAAATGCCCTTGAATAATATTTTGGAGGTGGAATTGTTTGATGTTTGGGGTATTGACTTCATGGGTCCGTTTCCAGCATCATATGGGAATTTGTATATTTTGGTTGCAGTGGATTATGTATCCAAATGGGTCGAAGCAGCTGCCCTACCCACGAATGACGCCAAGGTTGTGGTCCGATTTCTACGAAAGAATATTTTTACAAGATTTGGGGTCCCTCGTGTAATTATTAGTGATGGAGGTACGCATTTTTGCAATCGTCAATTTAATTCCCTTCTTGCAAAATATGGCATCACCCATAAAGTATCTACTCCCTACCATCCGCAAACTAGTGGACAAGTTGAAGTTTCAAATAGGGAATTGAAGAAAATCTTGGAAAAGACGGTGAGTGCCTCTAGGAAAGATTGGTCATTAAAATTGGATGATGCACTATGGGCTTATAGAACGGCGTTCAAAGCGCCAATTGGGATGTCACCATATAGACTTGTTTTTGGGAAAGCATGCCACCTT
Organism: Prunus persica; assembly: GCF_000346465.2. Lineage (NCBI taxonomy): Eukaryota > Viridiplantae > Streptophyta > Magnoliopsida > Rosales > Rosaceae > Prunus > Prunus persica. The sequence continues at coordinate 16,424,986 of NC_034014.1, forward strand.
CCGGTGGAATTGGAGCATAAAGCGTTTTGGGCTATTAAAACGCTCAATTTTGACATGAGTTCAGCAGGGGAGAAGAGGAAGTTACAATTGAATGAGCTAGAGAACTTCGAAATGAATCGTATGAGAATGCGAAAATTTACAAGGACCATACAAAGAAGTGGCATGACAAGCACATCTTGAAGAAGGACTTTTATGTGGGTCAAAGCATTCTCCTCTACAACTCACGGTTGAAACTTTTTCCTGGGAAACTTCGCTCTCGTTGGTCTGGGCCATTCACGGTGTTAACAGTGTATCCTTATGGGACAGTTGAAATCAAGAATGATCGTGACGGTACAACTTTCAAAGTTAATGACCATCGACTCAAACCTTATGTGGCAGCTGCATTTCTTGAGGAGGAAACCACTGTCCTCCTCGATGACCCCAAGTAAACGCATCCTAAAGTCGGGCTATTGACTCTAAACTAAGCGCTTGTTGGGAGGCAACCCAACTAGGTACCTTCATTCCTTATCTTTTTAATTTTTATTTGTGTGTTTCCCTCGTTCATTTCTTTTACTATTCTTTGTCCTTGCTTTTATTTCCTTTTTAAAACATTGAGGACAATGTTTCGTTTAGGTTTGAGGTGGGTAACATTCGTTTTTAATTTTAACATTTTTTTATTTTTTTAGTCGAGTCATGCAAAACATTGGTGTTTATGTTTCGGTAATACTGTTTTAATCTGTGATAGAATTGAAGATTTGACCCGCGCTGCCTTCTTCCGTTTTTCGTGCTGAATCCAGCCATATAAGGCTCGTAATTTTCTGACTTTTTGTTTGGAAGTTATAGCTGTTTTTCTGAACAAGGGTCTGGAACTGGAATATTTCTGCGATTATGTACTGTGATCTGTATTTAACGTCAGTTTTCATGAAGTTCTAATCTGTTTTTCTGGTATTTGTCTAAAGAAAAGTTGTGCATTTGTTTGTCTATTTTCTAAGCATGTAGGGTTTGTCAAAATCTGTGCAATGCTTTGTGAGATAATTGTTGAAAACTGATCTGAGGTCGAAATTGAAAAGAAGCAGTTTTTCTGAAATGTAAATTCTAGTTAAAGCTATTACTTTTTCTTGCTAATAGAGATGCATATGCGATGTTTTGATCATGAATGCTTTACTAACGTGTTGCCATGAAGGGTTATTGCATTATAATCTTTGCACTTCATAATACCACATTCGTAATGTTTTGGTGGACAAGGTTGCTATGCTCGAATGACTATGGAATATTAGTGGAGACTGCATTTGTGAGATAATTGAGCCAAAAGCCATTCTTTGAGAGGGGTTTTATTGTTTCTACTCTTAAACACTCTTCAATTTTTTTCTTAATTAGATTGCTCTCATTAGGTTTGTATTGGATACTAAAGAATTTTCTTATTTTTGTAGGTACGTCGCTTCCAAGTTGGATGGACCATAAGAGATGATGTTAGGCTATGCATGTTTTTACCCTCTAAAAGACGTTTCATCCTACCCCTTTGTTTGCATCATTAACCCCTTTGTAACCAAATACTTAGCCCTTCCTTCATCACCCCCACTATCTTTTAACCTATATAACCCGTTTCTAAGCCATACCTTATAGCTTAGGATGTGCCAAAGTAATGAAAATAAGAAGGTTGAGCTCTACACCAAAGAATTGGCGTGTACCGAGGTGTTTGTGCAAAATTGCAAGAAGAAAAAAAAAAGTATAAGAAAAGAAAAGAAAATATTCTGCAAATCAAAAGAATAAAAGTTCAAAATCACTCCAAATGGAGTAGAAAATATGCACAATCCCTGGACGCGGAGTGGTATAAAAAGTTCAAAAAGAGCTGTCCGTGTATGTGATCGTGAATAATGCTTTGGTATGTCCTAAGTTTTTGTTATTCCTTTCCTTTCTTTCTTAACCCGAACCGAGCCTTTCATTACAACCAAAGTAAAAGACCTAACTGATCTTTTGGGAAATCTTTCTTGGAGGTGAGGTATGTACTCTAATTCTTAGTATTCGATTCTTGTCATGAGACATTATTTTCAAAAATTGCCATTCTTCAAGCTAAGCATATGTGTTAATATTTAATTTCCATTACATAACTTCATACACATATGTGACATTTGAGTGTAATCTACTACAAAAAAGCAAAAAGACGACGGTAAATCACCGTCGTGTATTTGGTTTTTCAATGGTCGTGGAATCCACCGTCATCTTTTCCCTCATAAACCACGACGCTAAATAACCGTCGTTGTTAAACAATACAACGTCATCAAAAAATACAAAACGACGTCTTTGTACTGCAAAAAGATCTAAAAAAAGCAATCGAGGATGATAATAGACGACCAATTCTCTAAAAACACCGTCGTTAAAAAGGGAAAATATGACACATATTAAGAGAACAAAGCCGCAAGATAGACATACAACGACGACAATAAAAATACGCCGACGTTAAATATAATTTTCACGACAATAAAAAATATGACGTCTTTAAATACATTAGAAGACGACGTTATTGATACCTACTACGTCGCACATATAAACACAACCGTCGTACAATTAATTTTCCACTTCGATTTTTCGATAAAAGATGACGTGGAAATAGTTGTCAGTGTCATTATTTACGACGTATGTGTTTCTATAGTAGACGTTGAAAAACTAAACAACGTCAGTTACAAATATATGAGAGTCGTATTAAAAAATTTATACGTCCTATTTTCAGAAACAAACAACGACCATAAATATTAGACGTTGTTAAATACAACAACGTCGGAAAACAATAAAAACAGACGTGTTTAGTCTGCTAAAGTTCTACAACGTCTCTTATTTACAAAAAACCGTCGTGAAATAAATTTTCCACTTCGATTTTTCTAAAAAAGATGACGTGGAAATAGTTGTCAGTGTCATTATTTACGACGTATACATTTATATAGTCGACGTTGTATTTATATGTATTCATTACTCACGACGCACTTAATAATATAGACGACGTTGAACGTCTAAACAACGTCGGTTCCAAATAAATGAGAGCCGTATTACAGAACATATAGACGGCGTAGATTATGATGGGAGCCGTATTACAAATAACGTCGTTTAATTGTTATTAGACGGCGGTTATAATGAATTTCCGTCGGAATTAATTTCGTTCCTCTTCGTTTATAAAAGAACTTGCGACGTGGAAAATGTATGATGACGTCGTATTTTTTAACGTTCAGATTACATATCTCGTTTTTTAGACGTCGGTATTATGGGATTGGAGTCGTGTTATTTTGAATTACATGGCGGTTCTTTATCCTTCACCGACGTGATATCCTGAATAATTGCTTCACAATAGCGTCGTGGTTCTTCATTGTTACGTTGCTTTAAGACGTCGGTAAATATGCTGAATAACTGATTCACAATAACGTCGTGTTTTATTTGAACGTAGAAAGTGAAGAAATCACATTACAATATATTACAAAATTAATGTCATACACTGCCAATTACATAAGCATCATTCAATCCATATATCTTCACACCCATCTCGAATATTTTGACCGCCTAACTCACCTACCAGTTCATCAAATGTGTCAACATTTGGCATCCCTCTAGTAAATGGCTCACACTCAATTATCACATCACCTAATACTTCATCACCAAGAACATCATTATATTCTCTACTAGGCATTGATAACACTACCGACCAACCACGATGCATCGGGTCGTCAACAAAAAATATTTGTTTGACTTGAGAAGCCAAAACAAATTGGTCATTCCTATGTCCAATTTTACTCAAATCTACAAGGGTAAATCCAAGTTCGTCGACTACAAGACCAGAACTATCTATCCAATCACACCTAAAGACTGGGATTGTAAACTTTTGGTAGTCAAGGTCCCAAATTTCTTGAATGACACCATAGAAACCCATATTTGAGAGAATTGGGTTTTTATCCTTGGCACTAGCAACTTGCATGGTATGTGCAAGTAAATAAACTCCACTATTTTGAGTTGTCCGCACATCATCTTGTGCCTTGATATTGAATTTAATACCTTTAATAAGATAGCTCCTATATAATGGCACTGACATGTTTGGACCAGCTGCTAGCCACCTTAAATTTTCTGATACGCCATGATTGTCTTCCTCAACTTCACTTTGAACCTGCAAATTAATCATATCTTAATTCATCCTAACATATAAATAAGAAGAAAATTAAAAGAGAAATACGTTATTCAACAACATATACCTTGAAGCGTAGCCATTGAATGAAAGTGCTATTGTGCTTATCCTGCAGCCACTTTGTTCTCTTTCTAAATTTTGGATAAGCAGTCTTGATGTGGATCATATGTTGCCTACATGACACGAAAAATTCAAGCATTACGGTCCCAAATATATAAGATAAACATAAGAAATAATTTTAAATGGAAACTTAAAGAATAAAACTCATACGTACTCGATATAAGGTAGGACTTCCTCCGTATTCTCCAAGACATATAGATGTGCTTGATTCAACAGGTCCTGATCAACTACGCTCACTGTGCAACCTGATAATGGCTTTGAAACTCCCATCTTTTGGCTTGAAGGCACTCCAACTGTACTAACATCAGATAAATGCTGAGTACAAAACTCTACCGCTTCTTCAGCTATATACCGCTCAGCAATGCAACCTTCGGGACGAGTACGATTCTGAACATACCCCTTCAGCACTTTCATATATCTTTCAAACGGATACATCCACCTAAAATATACTGGCCCACATAGACGAACTTCTCTGACAAGATGTACTACTAGATGAACCATGATATCAAAGAATGAAGGGGGAAAGTACTTCTCAAGCAAACACAGAGTAACTACTACATCTTCTTCCAACTTATCTAGCTTGGAAACATCAACAGTCTTTGCACATATAGCATTGAAGAAGAAGCACAAACGAGTTATTGCATACCTTGCAGGCTTCTCCAAAACAGAACGAATTGCCACAGGGAGCAATTGTTGCATTAAGGTATGACAATCATGTGATTTAAGGCCAAGAAGTCTTGAATCTTGTACATATACAAGATTTTTAATATTTGAAGAATAACCTTCAGGGACCTTCATACCATAGAGAGAATTGCAAACCTCTCTCTTCTCTGCTCTTGACAAATTCCAAGGCCCAGGGAGGCAACGAGTACGTCTTTCTCATACTCGGTTGCAATCAGTTTTGACTCCCAGGTTCCATAAATCTAATCCGAGCAGGCATCCAATTCTTTTATTTTTTTTCCC
>NC_034014.1:16431660-16448094 GCF_000346465.2 Prunus persica
CGTCGGTGTTAATAAATTGTAGACGTTGTAATTGTAATAGACTACTAAGTCGTTAAAATGACGTCGTTAAAATGAGAAACCACGTCGGTGTTAAGAAATTAAAAACGTTGTAAATTATATAAACCGACTTACATATTAAAATGACGTCGTTTAAAGCGTAAACCATGTCGTATGTTTTACTGTACGACGTAAAATATGTATTCCACGACCCAACCACCGTCGTTAAAAATTAATACACTAAACCCATAAAATTAAATTATACAATTTAAAAAATTAAGTTTATAAAAGGTTTTATGGTTTTAAAGCCTAACATATAACATAGACTACCCAAAAATTATACTTTAAAAATAAACCCCAATAAATAACAACCCTAATCTCTAAACCCTAGACTCTAAACCCTAAACCATAAAACTAGAAGTGATTTTATGACTCATCAAAACAATTTTGTTTTGGATGGTCATTTTAAATTTTTGTTATTCAAAATGAATTTTTTCAAGGTTTATGTGGAAGAAAATATATCAATGACTTCATAGGAGTTGACTTTTCAATTTTCTGATTTATTTTATATTTATTTTGAATATTTTGATATAAAAATAATAAAATATTCTTACCATACAACAAACCACGTCGGTGTTAAATAAATTGTAGACGTTGTAAATTGTAATAGACTACTAAGTCGTTAAAATGACGTCGTTAAAATGAGAAACCACGTCGGTGTTAAGAAATTAAAAACGTTGTAAATTATATAGCCGTGAAGGGATTAAAATGACGTCGTTTAAAGCGTAAACCATGTCGTATGTTTTACTGTACGACGTAAAATATGTATTCCACGACCCAACCACCGTCGTTAAAAATTAATACACTAAACCCATAAAATTAAATTATACAATTTAAAAAATTAAGTTTATAAAAGGTTTTATGGTTTTAAAGCCTAACATATACCCTAGACTACCCAAAAATTATACTTTAAAAATAAACCCCAATAAATAACAACCCTAATCTCTAAACCCTAGACTCTAAACCCTAAACCATAAAACTAGAAGTGATTTTATGACTCATCAAAACAATTTTGTTTTGGATGGTCATTTTAAATTTTTGTTATTCAAAATGAATTTTTTCAAGGTTTATGTGGAAGAAAATATATCAATGACTTCATAGGAGTTGACTTTTCAATTTTCTGATTTATTTTATATTTATTTTGAATATTTTGATATAAAAATAATAAAATATTCTTACCATACAACAAACCACGTCGGTGTTAAATAAATTGTAGACGTTGTAAATTGTAATAGACTACTAAGTCGTTAAAATGACGTCGTTAAAATGAGAAACCACGTCGGTGTTAAGAAATTAAAAACGTTGTAAATTATATAAACCGACTTACATATTAAAATGACGTCGTTTAAAGCGTAAACCATGTCGTATGTTTTACTGTACGACGTAAAATATGTATTCCACGACCCAACCACCGTCGTTAAAAATTAATACACTAAACCCATAAAATTAAATTATACAATTTAAAAAATTAAGTTTATAAAAGGTTTTATGGTTTTAAAGCCTAACATATAACATAGACTACCCAAAAATTATACTTTAAAAATAAACCCCAATAAATAACAACACTAATCTCTAAACCCTAGACTCTAAACCCTAAACCATTAAACTAGAAGTGATTTTATGACTCATCAAAACAATTTTGTTTTGGATGGTCATTTTAAATTTTTGTTATTCAAAATGAATTTTTTCAAGGTTTATGTGGAAGAAAATATATCAATGACTTCATAGGAGTTGACTTTTCAATTTTCTGATTTATTTTATATTTATTTTGAATATTTTGATATAAAAATAATAAAATATTCTTACCATACAACAAACCACGTCGGTGTTAAATAAATTGTAGACGTTGTAAATTGTAATAGACTACTAAGTCGTTAAAATGACGTCGTTAAAATGAGAAACCACGTCGGTGTTAAGAAATTAAAAACGTTGTAAATTATATAAACCGACTTACATATTAAAATGACGTCGTTTAAAGCGTAAACCATGTCGTATGTTTTACTGTACGACGTAAAATATGTATTCCACGACCCAACCACCGTCGTTAAAAATTAATACACTAAACCCATAAAATTAAATTATACAATTTAAAAAATTAAGTTTATAAAAGGTTTTATGGTTTTAAAGCCTAACATATAACATAGACTACCCAAAAATTATACTTTAAAAATAAACCCCAATAAATAACAACCCTAATCTCTAAACCCTAGACTCTAAACCCTAAACCATAAAACTAGAAGTGATTTTATGACTCATCAAAACAATTTTGTTTTGGATGGTCATTTTAAATTTTTGTTATTCAAAATGAATTTTTTCAAGGTTTATGTGGAAGAAAATATATCAATGACTTCATAGGAGTTGACTTTTCAATTTTCTGATTTATTTTATATTTATTTTGAATATTTTGATATAAAAATAATAAAATATTCTTACCATACAACAAACCACGTCGGTGTTAAATAAATTGTAGACGTTGTAAATTGTAATAGACTACTAAGTCGTTAAAATGACGTCGTTAAAATGAGAAACCATGGCGGCTATTTAACTATACGACGTAAAATATATATTTTACGACTTAACCGCAGTCGTTACATAAACGTCGTCGATTATACCCTGAACCCTTAAGAAATTGAAGATATTGTAAACCATTAACGACTCAATTGTTCAAAGAACGTCGTCTAACTATTTTTTTACGTCGTATTTGTTTAAAACACGCAACAACAAAATACGACGGTTATTGACTTTATTAGGTCGTTGGAAAAGTATTACACGTCGGTTAAGCAATTTGTATGTTTGTTTTTTTTTTAATTTAAGAAAACCTCAACAAATTTTTACATTACATATTATAGAGAAAATTGGTACATTATACATAAATATCAAGTGTTCAATAATTGCCCTGTTTAATAATTTGGAAAACAAACTCTGCCCATTCATTCCGGACTTCATCAATGGCTTCTTGGGGGTATGAAGCTTCCTGGTTTCCCTTGGCATACTGCATAAACAATGACTATTAGGGTTTATAAATAAAAAGAAATTCAATCACAGACGACGATATTTTTCATAACCGACGTAGTATATCCATTCAACGACGTTAATTTTACACGACCGTCGTTGATAATACAAAAAACGACGTGAAATGTATGAAGGTAATTTCTTCTTACCTTATTCTCAAACCCCAAGGAAGGATCCATGATGATGTCCCTCATGAAGCGCATTACATAATACCCGCATTCGACATTGCTGGGTTGCTTTGGTGTGCCTGAGAGAGTTTTCCAAATTACATTTTTACGTCCTGCTCGGGCTATGTGGGTATTATATATTTTTAAAGCACTGTTCACGATGTTTTTGGCCTCTTCATCGACCACACGATTTCCTGGCAGAGGATCCAGAAAATAGACGGTTTCTCTCTTTGCTCTTACAATCAGCAAAATCCAATGACGGCTGCACAAAATTAATATAAAAACGACGGTTATTTACAAAAACGACGTATTATAGTATTTCACACGACGAAGTAAAGTAGCTAACGACGACATTATATATTTATCACGACGATAAATAAATACCGACGTGGTTAGTAGTTTCAAACGACTAAATAAAATAAAACACCGACGTGGTTAGTTTATAAGCTGTCATTTATTGAAAATCATAAAAACAAAATCCTAAGGAGACTAACCCTGGATTGTAAGGCATCATGAAAATCTGTTCACCGTCTGTCTTCTGAAGTCGAGCTGCTACGAGTCGTGATCTTTCAGTTATTGTGCCAGAGTTGGCACTAACTGTAGCAGGGTCGATAAAGCCAACCATACTGCACATATTGGCTTTTTTCAAAACATCGTGTAAGTACCTAAACAAATAAAATAATATAAACAAGTCAGCACACAAAACACGACGGTTATGTATAAAAAAACGACGTATTATAATATTTCACACGACGTACTGAAATAGATGAGGACGTTATAATATATTTATCACGACGGTTGTTAGTTAAGACGACGTGGTTAGTTAGTTAAGACGACGCCATATATAAACCAACGAGTTATTATTTTAGAAGTACAAACCTCATATATAAAGCCAATACAGTAGCTCCAATTTCTTCCATGCCTGCAAATTGTGTAATATCTTCAGGCAGGAGGAAGGTATCGCGCTCACCACCAAACACCTCCTTATCAATTGTAAATTGGACTGTCTTATCCTCAGGCAGGAGTGTCGTTTCCACAAAACGACAAAGGGTTTTTAAAGAAGATGGCGCCTCCATTTTTGAATAAGCACCAACTTCAATAACCTGTTTAAAGAAATAAAAAAAATGACGTGGTAATTCAATAAAGACGACGGTTTAAGTAATAAAACGTCGTCTTAAAAGTATTTAAACGACGGTGAAAAAACTGTCGTGGTAATTCAATAAAGACGACGGTTTTATGAATAAAGCGTCGTCTGAAACCATTTAAACGACGGTGCAAAAACCGTCGTTTAAATATTTTATTACGTCTTAAAAAAATTCCGCCGTCTAAGTTTTAAACAAACGACGGATTAAATAAAAATATCGACGTCTGAAATTTTGAAAAACAAATAAAAAAGGCAAAGTTATGTGAACATACCTTGTCGTCATGCTTTTCTTCATCTTCTTTCTCCTTTTCTTCTTCCTTCTCTTCATCTCTTTTTTCTTCTTCCTTCTCTTCATCTGGCTGATGTTTCCCCATTTTGGCAGTATCATCCTCCAAATGTAGGGATCTCACATCACCTCCAGAGCAGCTAGCTTTGTCAGACATTGGATTTTTGGGGCTTTGGCTAATTCTTGGTTTAAGCATGCTTGGATCAAAATTGGGAATTAATTGGGAAAGCTGACTCAGGAAATGCTCCCTCTCAGCCTCTACCAATTGTTTTGTCCTAGCCTCCATCCTTAAGGCCTCTTCCCTTGCCTTAGCCTCCATCTTTTTAGTCTCTTCTTGAAGGAGAACTCTTAAACTGTCCTTCAAACGGTCGTCAAAGCTCACCCTCTGTGGTTTGGGCAAATTGAAATATTGCCTTGGGGAAACACCAGCACCAACTCCCCTCAGTCTGCCTGGATGCTCGGGGCCCAAAGCCATGGTCAGCACATCATTGCTGCCATCTACTCTGACTTTGCCTTCCGAGACTTGTTTCTGCAATTCATCCTAAAAAAAGATAAACAAAAAAACACACGACGGTTATTTATGTACAAACGACGTATTATATAATTTCACACGACGCAATAACGTATAAACCGACGTTATTATAACTTATCACGACGGTAGTTATACCGACGTGGTTATTTATTTAAAACGACGAAATGAATAAACAACCGACGTCTTATGCTATAATTAAAGATAACAGAGTAGTGATTCCTATTTAGACCGTTAATGACGTTTTTAAAAAATTTTCGACGTGGTAATATCATTCACACGACGCGAAAATGAACCACCGACGTCTTATGCTGTAATTACAGAAAACATAGTAGTGATTCCTATTTAGACCTTTAACGACGTTTTTAAAAACTTTTCGACGTGGTAATATCATTCACACGACGAAAAATATAACATACGACGTAATAAGAATAATTCACAGTTTAATAAAAATTTAAAACAGAGTGATAGTAGGCTTACAATTAATTTTGCTTTCTCTGCCACCTTTGGATCAGGGATGTTACCATGTTTGTCCTGTCTAGCTCTCTTCCATAAGGTAGATCGATCAATTTCTACCCCAGGCATGGTTTCCTCCAATTGATCCTCCAATCCAGCATATCCTTTTCGAGACAATCGATGATTGTACTCGAGTTTCTCCCTAATCTGTGCATGTTGAGAATGCACAGACTCAAAATCTTTGGATAGCCTTGAAGCTACAAAGGCATCCCATTGTGCTTTCTCTATGAATTTATATGTTTCAGGGGGTTGGCTTAATTTCTCCCTGTCATTGGTGTATGGAAGGATATAATGCCTCGTTAGTGTAGACTTGAAATCCTTCCATTTCTTGGAAGCAGAAGCTAAAACAGAGGTCTTGCCCCCTTGGCCTACGACAAAAGCCATGTCAACTGCTTCCCAAATCTGCTCCTTTATATCCTTGGGGATTTGGGACCATTTCTTGTCCACAAGTGGGATCCTGGAGCGTGCCAACACACCAATATACGACTGCATCTCAATATGTGCTTGGCCAACACCTTTCCCCCTTTTATTGTACTCAACAATTGGCCTCAGTTTCTGAAGCTTTCTCTTCACAACACGAGGCATTGTGCTCATACCTCGACCAGTCTTTGAATCATCTGAGATTGTTGTCTGGCTGGTTTGTTCTGTCTCAGCAGATGATGAAGCAAACTTCATCTTCTTCGAAGACTTCATCTCCTTCGAAGACTTATCTTGAGGAGCTACCATTCCAAGCTTCTTGGAGCCAGAATCCTTAGTTTGTTGTTGAGAAACCATTTTAACAGACAAAACTGCAAGTGAAAATATTTCAGGAAAACATTAAGAACACAAACGACGGTATTAAAAAAATACGACGTATGATATGATTTTAGACGACGCAATGAAATAATCTCAGACGTAATAAATGTTTAAAACCATTATTTATATAACGTCGTGGTATATATGTTCACACGACGTCAATAGTAATACACCGTCGTGGTAAACTATTATTTATATAACGTCGTGGTATTTATGTTCACACGACGTCAATAGTAATACACCGTCGTGGTAAACTATTATTTATATTTTATCGTCTATATTAGATACCAACCCTAGTTTCTTTTTCTTTATATTTTATCAAATAAGGGAAAAACAAAAACCATTGTTCAGCGAAATCAAACCTGCAATTAAACAAGCATATAAAAAAAGACTATTATTTTAAAAACAACTTTGTCAATTTTCAGACGACGCTAGAACAACTGACGAACCGTCGTGGTCTACCGTCGTCTTATTTAGTTGATGTAGTTGTCTTCAAAGTTGGAAACTTTCTCTCTTTGTCTGTATATTTTATCAAACTTGGAAAGAAGTAAAATGATTTTGGCCAGAAAAAAGGTAAAAAGATTTTTCAAACAAAAAACGTATGAGCATGCAAAACAGTAACCAAAATAGTGAAAATGAAAGCTTACCTTTTGCGTGCAATGAAAGCAAGAGGAAGATGATCGATGTTTAAGTTCAGAGACGACGAAGAAGACGAGAGGAAGACGATGAGAAACTCTGACAATGCTCTGACAAGGAAAAAAGACGAAAAGGTTTCTCTGGGAGATTGAAATTTTTAATCGGGTTTGGAAACAGTGCATGTGTAAGTCGAAAAGTTGCTTACATATAAAACCATTTCAAAAAAATAATACGGCGGTTACATTTAACTACGTCGTTTTTAACTAAAACGACGCAATATTTTTCATTCGACGTGGAATCATTTCATTTAACGTCGTTAGGTTTAATATAACCGACGTGGATTTTAATTTTTAAATTATGAATAGAATTTTTTTTCCCGTGACCTTTCAGTTTATTTTTCAATTACAGTGCGTTATAAATAGAGTTTTTTTTCCGGAGGAAATTTAAAACGAAGGAAATTAATATTCTGCAATATGTAAAGTTTCTTTTTTGGATGACAGATTTAAATAAAATAAGAATATAAAAACAACAAATGTGTAAGTCAAGTAGACGAAAAGTTGCTTACATATAAAACCATTTCAAAAAAATAATATGGCGGTTACATATAACTACGACGTATAAATTACAAAATACGACGGTACATTTAACTTCGGACGTGGTAAATAAATACGACAGTAGTTTGTAGGTACCGTCGTAGTAAACTCAAAAATTAAAGTACATAAGTAATAACTCGCGTCATGGTATATTATTTAACACGTCGTTTTTATTAATTTACCGACGTGGATTTTTGTAATATACGTCGATCATACCGACGTTGATTTTACAATTTAAACGGCGGTTTGTTTGTAAGGACCGCCGTTGGTTTTAAAAATTTATTCTATAAATTTGTCGCTTTCATTCATTTTCGGTTTACATTTAAGGTTCCAAGTTCTTCCTCTCTCAGTCTCTCATGTCTCAAAGATAATAATTTGGATGTTTTCTCAAAGAGAAATTGAGCTTACTCGCATCAAATATATGTCCACAAGAAGAAGCTTGTCAACTAGCCTTCTCACTTCCTTGATCAAGCCTGATAGGACACTTAGTGCTTCTGAATACTCCTTGCTTTCCATCAAAAGAGATGCAAGCCTGGCCTCCACTCGCTGTCGAAGGAAAGTTCGCTTCTCAGGGAAATCTGAAGATCAGATGTGCCTGATCCTCTGCTTGATTTTCTTGCCTAAGAAGATCCGTCGGATTTATTGTGATAGCCTCTTCCTTTATCCGTAGAGCTTCAGAAGAAGAAGATGGGTTTCAAGAATGCGATAAAGAATAGAAATGGCTTCAGATGGCCTCTAAAGCATGAGCAATTGAATCAGTAGTTTCTGGGAGATATGATGAAGACATTGTCAATGCTTTGAACTACACAAGTCCTGCAGAAAGATATGTTAAAGAAACTGAAACAACGGCGGTTTTCTGTTCTACCGTCGTCTTTTCTCGTCGTCTATATTAAGTTACGATGGCGGTAGATTTATAATTACCGACGTAGATTATTTTGTTAAACGTCGTTAAGTGTACTACAACCGACGTGGATTTTAATTTTAAATTATAAATGGAGTTTTTTTTCCCGTATTCTTTCAGTTTTAGTTTTCAATTCCAAAGCGTGATAAATAGATTTTTCTTTCCCGAGGAAATTTAAAATGAGGGAAATTAATGTTCTAGAATTTGTAAACTAACACGACGCAATATTTGCAAATCTGTGTCATCTGTTAAGATTATGATGTGGAACAGAGTTCCATCTGGTAAGATTTCGTAACCCTTGGGATCTCAGACAAAACTGATTATGTCGGCGGTGTTCTATATAAACCGTCGTGGTTATTTCAATTCTTGTCATTAAGTAGATCTACCGACGTAGGATAAGAAAATCAAAGAAAAAAATTGTTAACAAAAATTCTTATTAAGACGACCGTTAAAATTAAAGGTACGACGTATAAAATGAATAAATACGACGATAAATTTTATTGTACGATTTAAAGATAACGTAGTAGAACTATACGAGAATGACGTCGATATATTTATATTTTCCGTCGTTGTAAATTAATTTAATACGGCGATATTTTGTATTTTAAAGCCGTGGATTTGTTTGTAATTATACGGCGTCTTATACGAAAACCTCGTCGTCTTATTTTATGAGTAAAAACGGCAGTTTTTATTGAAATCGTCGTCTTTACTTTCTACGTCGGTCGATTCATAACTTCTGCCGTTCTTTGTTGGCATTGATTTTACACTGCGGAAATCTGTTTCAAATAGACGTCGGTTGTTTAATTATGTACGTCGTTGTTTTTGAACAGCCATTTGAAACTCCATTTTTTAGTTGTCTAAGGTTGTATTACACGACGGTGTTTTTAGAACCGTCGTCTTTTTATAAACCACGACGGTTTTCACTTAGACCGTCGTTGTTTTCTGGTCGTCTTTTTCACTTTTTGTAGTAGTGTAAGCCTAGGACTCTGAGAGAAAAATTATAGAGTGATATCCGGTGAGGATTAGAGTCAAGGCGAAATAATTCCATGGCATTTGAGTGTGGCTGTCTTTAAGCTTTGATGTTATGAGTTTTGGTATTACACATTACACTATGATGCAATTTACTCAAGGTGGCATCTCTTTAGTGATGCAAATGTGATTGGCATGCATTGGTTTTTATTAGCCTGTTTAAAGTGGTGTCTTTAGCTCTTTTGTTTTGTAGTAAAACGTTTATGGGTATCGTGACTGGTAAACCCTCAGGTGACACAACTCCTCCGACTAGGGACACCTAGAGGTTTAACGGCTTGTGGCACATGCTAAGTGCCATCGAGTTTACCAGCGAAAGTGGTTCAGTTAGTTTTTGTTTTGTGTTTGTTTTAATTTCTAATTTTGCTCGAGGACTAGCAAAAGATAGGTTTGAGGTAGTTTGATAGATTCATATTTTGCATATATAATCTATCTTTATTTGCATTGTTTTCATGTGAAATTGGTTAGTTTAATGCGTTTGGTGAAGATTTTGTAGGAAATCATACCTAGCAAGGCTTTGGAGCAAATTATGGGTATCGGCTGGACCCTTGAGAATACCTTCCTATTTTCCCTTTAAAACCCCAAAGCAAATTCCCTCTTTGACTAAGCCGCATGTTACTTGCTTTTGAGAATAGGTCTTAGTTTTTCTAATATTCCTATTTTTCCTTTCCTTCCTAAATAAATATTATCTTCCTTATTTTTGGAGGAGTCCCTTGGCCTATAAATACAAAGCTTTAACCTAATAACCAGGGCATCTTTTTCCACCATCGTCTTCTCTACCATATTTTTCCACCAACTTTCATTCAATCAGAGAAATATCAGAGGAAGCCAAGAATTTGCTGCTGCATTATTTGAGGAGCTTTTGAAGGTGTTCATGTGAAGATTCTGAAGATCAAGTCCATCGGCCAAATTGGTTTTATGACAATAATTCTCTTGTTTATATTTTCTTCTATCATGAACTAATTTCCCTTGCTAGGGCTACGATGTAGCCTAACCTTGAATACTTAATTTCTATCGTTATATTAATTTCTGATTATTATCTCATGTTGAGTATTTGTTACTGTTCTTAATGATTTAAATATCTAGCTAATAGAAAATAAAACATAGTTCTAGAGATTGAATTTCACTAAAAACCCACCAAATGACTCCTCCCACCATATTATGATGTTCCCGAAGTTTTGGGCTCAATCCGATATCGATTGTTCCAAGAATTTGGACTATTCATGTCCGTACAAAGTTCGTTCTCTAATGGAGTGGTAGGTGTATTGCATAGTGTTAGCCATTGGATTTCGCTCAAAACTCACCAAATGATTCCTCCCACCACGTTATGATGTTCCCCCAATTTTGGACTCAATCCGATATCGATTGGTCCATGAAATGGAACAATTCAGGCCCGTACAAAGTTCGCTCTAAAATGGAATGGTTGGTGTATTGCATAGTTCTAGATATTGGATTTCACTCAAAACCCACCAAATGACTCCTCACACTACATTATGTTGTTCCCCAAGTTTTGGACTCAATCCGATATCGATTGGTCCACGAAATCGAACAATTTTGAGTCGTACAAAGTTCGTTCTGAAATGGAGTGGTTGGTGTATTGCGTAGTTTTAGCCATTGGATTTCTCTTAAAACTCACCAAATGACTCCTCCCACCGTATTATGATATTCCCCAACAGTTGGGCTCAATCCGATGTTGATTGGTCCAAGAAATTGGACTATTCATGTTCGTACGAAGTTCGTTCTAAAATAGAGTTGTCGGTGTATTGCATAGTTATAGCCGTTGGATTTCGCTCACAACTCACCAAATGATTCCTCCCACCTTGCTATGATGTGCCCCCAATTTTGGACTTAGTCCGATATCGATAAGCCCATGAAATTGGACAATTCAGGTTCGTACAAAGTTCGCTCGAGAATGGAGTGGTTGGTGTATTGCATAGTTCTAGAGATTTGATTTCACTCAAAACCCACAAAATGACTCCTCCAACCACATTATGATGTTCCCCAACTTTTTGGCTCAATCCGATATCCACTGAACCATGAAATTGGACAATTCAGTTTCATACGAAGTTCGTTCTGAAATGGAGTGGTTGGTGTATTGCATAGTTCTAGAAATTGGAGTTCACTCAAAGTCCACCAAATGACTCCTCCCAGCATACTATGATGTTCACCAAGTTTTGGACTCAATCCGATATCGATTGGTCCATAAATTAGTATATTCAGGTTCGTACAAAGTTCATTCTGAAATGGAGTGGTTGGTGTATTGCATAGTTCTAGAGAATGGATTTCACTCAAAACCCACCAAATGACTCCTCTCACTGTATTATGATGTTCCCCAACAGTTGGGCTCAATCCAATATCAATTGGTCTAAGAAATTGGACTATTCATGTTCGTGCAAAGTTCGTTCTCCAATGGAGTGGTTGGTGTATTGCATCGTTATACCGACTGGATTTCACTCAAAACTCACCAAATGACTCCTCCCACAATGTTATAATGTTCCCCAAGTTTTGTACTCAATCCGATATCAATTGGTCCATGAAATTGGAGAATTCAAGTTCGTATGAAGTTCATTCTGAAATGGAGTGGTTGGTGTCTCGCATAGTTCTAGACATTGGATTTCACTCAAAACAAACCAAATGACTCCTCCCACCATATTATGATGTTCCCCAACTTTTGGACTCAATCCGATATCGATTGGTCCATGAAATCGGACAATTCAGGTTCGTACGAATTTCATTCTGAAATGGAGTGGTTGGTGTTTCACATAGTTTTAGAGACTGGATTTCATCAAAACCCACCAAATGACTCCTCCCACCATATTATGGTGGTCTGATAAGGTCATAATTTCACACATTTGCATGCCTTCTTTGCTTAGTAATTTTGTTTAGCTTCTCTTTATTTTGAGTCTCTTACCTATGTGCGTGTGTTTTGTAGGTTAAGACAGCAAGGGGATGACATGTGATACAATTCATGCATGTTAATGGCTGAGTGGCACAACAGGAATATGAACTTAAAGACAAAAGAATTTGAGCCACACTCTTTGTCAGTCCAGTTTCGTAGGTCATCTTGCAGCCTCATTGCAACAACTTACACTGGTCGGATGAGGAGACATCCTTGATAGAAGTTGTTCCAATGGGTGTCTATTATAACATATCCAAATTGCAGCCCAATTGGATACATCTAGAGCCCTCATTACGTCAATGAATGAACCACGTTCACAGAAATATCATGTTGGCTGAAATCTCATTTAATTTACCAAACTTAACAACTTGCTATATATACATATTGGAATTTACATGCGAGTTAAATCACACTACTACAAAAAAGCAAAAAGACGACGGTAAATCACCGTCGTGTATTTGGTTTTTCAATGGTCGTGGAATCCACCGTCATCTTTTCCCTCATAAACCACGACGCTAAATAACCGTCGTTGTTAAACAATACAACGTCATCAAAAAATACAAAACGACGTCTTTGTACTGCAAAAGATCTAAAAAAAGCAATCGATGATGATAATAGACGACCAATTCTCTAAAAAGACCGTCGTTAAAAAGGGAAAATATGACACATATTAAGAGAACAAGGCCGCAAGATAGACATACAACGACGACAATAAAAATACGCCGACGTTAAATATAATTTTCACGACAATAAAAAATATGACGTCTTTAAATACATTAGAAGACGACGTTATTGATACCTACTACGTCGCACATATAAACACAACCGTCGTACAATTAATTTTCCACTTCGATTTTTTGATAAAAGATGACGTGGAAATAGTTGTCAGTGTCATTATTTACGACAGTAGACGTTGAAAAACTAAACAACGTCAGTTACAAATATATGAGAGTCGTATTAAAAAATTTATACGTCCTATTTTCAGAAACAAACAACGACCATAAATATTAGACGTTGTTAAATACAACAACGTCGGAAAACAATAAAAACAGACGTGTTTAGTCTGCTAAAGTTCTACAACGTCTCTTATTTACAAAAAACCGTCGTGAAATAAATTTTCCACTTCGATTTTATCTAAAAAAGATGACGTGGAAATAGTTGTCAGTGTCATTATTTACGACGTATACATTTATATAGTCGACGTTGTATTTATATGTATTCATTACTCACGACGCACTTAATAATATAGACGACGTTGAACGTCTAAACAACTTCGGTTCCAAATAAATGAGAGCCGTATTACAGAACATATAGACGGCGTAGATTATGATGGGAGCCATATTACAAATAACGTCGTTTAATTGTTATTAGACGGCGGTTATAATGAATTTCCGTCGGAATTAATTTCGTTCCTCTTCGTTTATAAAAGAACTTGCGACGTGGAAAATGTATGATGACGTCGTATTTTTTAACGTTCAGATTACATATCTCGTTTTTTAGACGTCGGTATTATGGGATTGGAGTCGTGTTATTTTGAATTACATGGCGGTTCTTTATCCTTCACCGACGTGATATCCTGAATAATTGCTTCACAATAGCGTCGTGGTTCTTCATTGTTACGTTGCTTTAAGACGTCGGTAAATATGCTGAATAACTGATTCACAATAACGTCGTGTTTTATTTGAACGTAGAAAGTGAAGAAATCACATTACAATATATTACAAAATTAATGTCATACACTGCCAATTACATAAGCATCATTCAATCCATATATCTTCACACCCATCTCGAATATTTTGACCGCCTAACTCACCTACCAGTTCATCAAATGTGTCAACATTTGGCATCCCTCTAGTAAATGGCTCACACTCAATTATCACATCACCTAATACTTCATCACCAATAACATCATTATATTCTCTACTAGGCATTGATAACACTACCGACCAACCACGATGCATCGGGTCGTCAACAAAAAATATTTGTTTGACTTGAGAAGCCAAAACAAATTGGTCATTCCTATGTCCAATTTTACTCAAATCTACAAGGGTAAATCCAAGTTCGTCGACTACAAGACCAGAACTATCTATCCAATCACACCTAAAGACTGGGATTGTAAACTTTTGGTAGTCAAGGTCCCAAATTTCTTGAATGACACCATAGAAACCCATATTTGAGAGAATTGGGTTTTTATCCTTGGCACTAGCAACTTGCATGGTATGTGCAAGTAAATAAACTCCACTATTTTGAGTTGTCCGCACATCATCTTGTGCCTTGATATTGAATTTAATACCTTTAATAAGATAGCTCCTATATAATGGCACTGACATGTTTGGACCAGCTGCTAGCCACCTTAAATTTTCTGATACGCCATGATTGTCTTCCTCAACTTCACTTTGAACCTGCAAATTAATCATATCTTAATTCATCCTAACATATAAATAAGAAGAAAATTAAAAGAGAAATACGTTATTCAACAACATATACCTTGAAGCGTAGCCATTGAATGAAAGTGCTATTGTGCTTATCCTGCAGCCACTTTGTTCTCTTTCTAAATTTTGGATAAGCAGTCTTGATGTGGATCATATGTTGCCTACATGACACGAAAAATTCAAGCATTACGGTCCCAAATATATAAGATAAACATAAGAAATAATTTTAAATGGAAACTTAAAGA
This sequence comes from Prunus persica, assembly GCF_000346465.2. Taxonomy (NCBI): domain Eukaryota; kingdom Viridiplantae; phylum Streptophyta; class Magnoliopsida; order Rosales; family Rosaceae; genus Prunus; species Prunus persica. The sequence continues at coordinate 16,446,899 of NC_034014.1, forward strand.
ATAAAACTCATACGTACTCGATATAAGGTAGGACTTCCTCCGTATCCAAAATCATTATCATCCATATCAATTTCTTCAGACACAAAACTGTACCTACTATGGCCATCATCTTCTTCAACATTTCTGCTTTTGGCTTGAAGGCACTCCAACTGTACTAACATCAGATAAATGCTGAGTACAAAACTCTACCGCTTCTTCAGCTATATACCGCTCAGCAATGCAACCTTCGGGACGAGTACGATTCTGAACATACCCCTTCAGCACTTTCATATATCTTTCAAACGGATACATCCACCTAAAATATACTGGCCCACATAGACGAACTTCTCTGACAAGATGTACTACTAGATGAACCATGATATCAAAGAATGAAGGGGGAAAGTACTTCTCAAGCAAACACAGAGTAACTACTACATCTTCTTCCAACTTATCTAGCTTGGAAACATCAACAGTCTTTGCACATATAGCATTGAAGAAGAAGCACAAACGAGTTATTGCATACCTTGCAGGCTTCTCCAAAACAGAACGAATTGCCACAGGGAGCAATTGTTGCATTAAGGTATGACAATCATGTGATTTAAGGCCAAGAAGTCTTGAATCTTGTACAGATACAAGATTTTTAATATTTGAAGAATAACCTTCAGGGACCTTCATACCATAGAAAGAATTGCAAACCTCTCTCTTCTCTGCTCTTGACAAATTCCAAGGCCCAGGAGGCAAACGAGTACGTCTTTCTCCATACTCGGGTTGCAAATCAGTTTTGACCCCCATGTTCAATAAATCTAATCGAGCAGCAATCCCATCTTTATTTTTTCCAGGGATCTCCAGCAATGTACCAATGATACTATCGCAAACATTCTTCTCAATGTGCATAACATCTAGGGCATGCCTCACAGGAAGGTATTTCCAATACTCGAGATCAAAGAATATTGATTTCTTCTTCCAACAAACTCTGTCACCATTTTCAACCATATGCAGCACTTCTTCTCCGGTTAATGGCTCTGGAGGTATGCCATATTCAGGTTTCCCATTAAAAGCTGCACGTTGCCTCCTATATGGATGATTGATTGGTAACCATTTTCTATGCCCAATGTAACAAATTTTGTGGCCATTTTTCAACCTGTGACTAGGTGTATCATCGCCGCATATTGGACAAGCTTTATATCCTTTAACAACACAACCAGATAAGTTCCATA